>NW_027137021.1:0-294090 GCF_040869045.1 Eurosta solidaginis | reverse complement strand
CGAATTTTTTAACGCATTTGTTCAACAAATTTGAGTAGATAACTCAGCAGTTGTTTGCATCAGAGCGACAACTTTTGAGATAGTTATTAAAACTGTTTAAAGGTTGTAAAACATTGTTTCTCGTTGTATCTCCTTTAATTCTAGAGTTAAATTGATAAATATTGTGTACGAATTTTTTAACGCATTTGTTTTGGTTACTCGATGTCTCCGTTCTCGTGTAGCCTACATATTGCGTTTTTTTTTTTAATTTGCTTACCGGGCTAAAGGTTAGCATGCTTAAAATACGTAAGTCATTTTGTTCAACAAATTTAAGTAGATAACTCCTCAGTTGTTTGCATCAGAGCGGCAATTTTTGAGATAGTTATTAAAACTGTTTAAAGGTTGTCAAACGTTGTTTCTGGTTGTATATCCTTTAATTCTAGAGTTAAATTGATAAATAACGTGTACGAATTTGTTTAACGCATTTGTTTTGGTTACTCGACGTCTCCGTTCTCGTGTAGGCCTACATATTGCGTTTTTTTTTTTAATTTGCTTACCGGGCTAAAGGTTAGCATGCTTATAATACGTAAGTCGTTTTGTTCAACAAATTTGAGTAGATAACTTAGCAGTTGTTTGCATCAGAGCGACAATTTTTGAGATAGTTATTAAAACTATTTAAAGGTTGTCAAACGATGTTTCTCGTTGTATATCCTTTAATTCTAGAGTTAAATTGATAAATAACGTGTACGAATTTGTTTAACGCATTTGTTTTGGTTACTCGACGTCTCCGTTCTCGTGTAGCCTTCATATTGCGTTTTTTTTAAATTTGCTTACCGGGCTAAAGGTTAGCATGCTTAAAATACGTAAGTCGTTTTGTTCAACAAATTTGAGTAGATAACTCAGCAGTTGTTTGCATCAGAGCGACAATTTTTGAGATAGTTATTAAAACTGTTTAAAGGTTGTCAAACGTTGTTTCTCGTTGTATATCCTTTAATTCTAGAGTTAAATTGATAATAACGTGTACGAATTTGTTTAACGCATTTGTTTTGGTTACTCGACGTCTCCGTTCTCGTGTAGCCTACATATTGCGTTTTTTTTTTCCTAATTTGCTTACCGGGCTAAACGTTAGCATGCTTAAAATACGTAAGTCGTTTTGTTCAACAAATTTGAGTAGATAACTCAGCAGTTGTTGCATCAGAGCGACAATTTTTGAGATAGTTATTAACTCTATTTAAAGGTTGTCAAACGATGTTTCTCGTTGAATATCCTTTAATTCTAGAGTTAAATTGATAAATAACGTGTATGAATTTGTTTAACGAATTTGTTTGGTTACTCGACGTCTCCGTTCTCGTCTAGCCTACATATTGCGTTTTATTTTTTAATTTGCTTACCGGGCTAACGTTTAGCATGCTTAAAATACGTAAGTCGTTTTGTTCAACAAATTTGAGTAGATAACTCATCAGTTGTTTGCATCAGAGCGACAATTTTTGAGATAGTTATTAAAACTGTTTAAAGGTTGTCAAACGTTGTTTCTAGTTGTATATCCTTTAATTCTAGAGTTAAATTGATAAATAACGTGTACGAATTTGTTTAACGCATTTGTTTTGGTTACTCGACGTCTCCGTTCTCGTGTAGCCTACATATTGCGTTTTTTTTCTAATTTGCTTACCGGGCTAAACGTTAGCATGCTTAAAATACGTAAGTCGTTTTGTTTAACAAATTTGAGTAGATAACTCAGCAGTTGTTTGCATCAGAGCGACAATTTTTAGATAGTTATTAAAACTATTTAAAGGTTGTCAAACGATGTTTCTCGTTGTATATCCTTTAATTCTAGAGTTAAATTGATAAATAACGTGTACGAATTTGTTTAACGCATTTGTTTTGGTTACTCGAAGTCTCCGTTCTCGTGTAGCCTACATATTGCGTTTTTTTTTAATTTCCTTACCGGGCTAAAGGTTAGCATGCTTAAAATACGTAAGTGAGATAGTTATTAAAACTATTTAAAGGTTGTCAAACGATGTTTCTCGTTGAATATCCTTTAATTCTAGAGTTAAAGTGATAAATAAAGTGTACGAATTTGTTTAACGCATTTGTTTTTGTTACTCGACGTCTCCGTTCTCGTGTAGCCTACATATTGCGTTTTTTTTCTAATTTGCTTACCGGGCTAAAGTTTAGCATGCTTAAAATACGTAAGTCGTTTTGTTCAACAAATTTGAGTAGATAACTCAGCAGTTGTTTGCATCAGAGCGACAATTTTTGAGATAGTTATTAAAACTATTTAAAGGTTGTCAAACGATGTTCCTCGTTGTATATCCTTTAATTCTAGAGTTAAATTGATAAATAACGTGTACGAATTTGTTTAACGCATTTGTTTTGGTTACTCGACGTCTCCGTTTTCGTGTAGCCTACATATTGAGTTTTTTTTCTAATTTGCTTACCGGGCTAAAGGTTTGCATGCTTAAAATACGTAAATCGTTTTGTTTAACAAATTTGAGTAGATAACTCATCAGCTGTTTGCATCAGAGCGACAATTTTTGAGATAGTTTTAAAACTGTTTAAAGGTTGTCAAACGATGTTTCTCGTTGTATATCCTTTAATTCTAGAGTTAAATTGATAAATAACGTGTACGAATTTGTTTAACGCATTTGTTTTGGTTACTCGACGTCTCCGTTCTCGTGTAGCCTACATATTGCGTTTTTTTTTTAATTTGCTTACCGGGCTAAAGGTTAGCATGCTTAAACTACGTAAGTCGTTTTGTTCAACAAATTTAAGTAGATAACTCATCAGTTGTTTGCATCAGAGCGACAATTTTTGAGATAGTTATTAAAACTGTTTAAAGGTTGTCAAACGTTGTTTCTCGTTGTATATCCTTTAATTCTAGAGTTAAATTGATAAATAACGTGTACGAATTTGTTTAACGCATTTGTTTTGGTTACTCGACGGCTCCGTTCTCGTGTAGCCTACATACTGCTTTTTTTTTTAATTTGCTTACCGGGCTAAAGGTTAGCATGCTTAAAATACGTAAGTCGTTTTGTTCAACAAATTTAAGTAGATAACTCATCAGTTGTTTGCATCAGAGCGAAAATTTTTGAGATAGTTATTAGAACTGTTTAAAGGTTGTCAAACGTTGTTTCTCGTTGTATATCCTTTAATTCTAGAGTTAAATTGATAAATAACGTGTACGAATTTGTTTAACGCATTTGTTTTGGTTACTCGAAGTCTCCGTTCTCGTGTAGCCTACATATTGCGTTTTTTTTCTAATTTGTTTACCGGGTTAAAGGTTAGCATGCTTAAAATACGTAAGTCGTTTTGTGCAACAAATTTGAGTAGATAACTCATCAGTTGTTTGCATCAGAGCGACAATTTTTGAGATAGTTATTAAAACTGTTTAAAGGTTGTCAAACGTTGTTTCTCATTGTATATCCTTTAATTCTAGAGTTAAATTGATAAATAACGTGTACGAATTTGTTTAACGCATTTGTTTTGGTTACTCGACGGCTCCGTTCTCGTGTAGCCTATATATTGCGTTTTTTTTTTTTAATTTGCTTACCGGGCTAAAGGTTAGCATGCTTAAAATACGTAAGTCGTTTTGTTCAACAAATTTAAGTAGATAACCCATCAGTTGTTTGCATCAGAGCGAAAATTTTTGATATAGTTATTAAAACTGTTTAAAGGTTGTCAAACGTTTTTTCTCGTTGTATATCCTTTAATTCTAGAGTTAAATTGATAAATAACGTGTAGGAATTTGTTTAACGCATTTGTTTTGGTTACTCGACGTCTCCGTTCTCGTGTAGCCTACATATTGCGTTTTTTTTTTTAATTTGCTTACCGGGCCAAACGTTAGCATGCTTAAAATACGTAAGTCGTTTTGTTCAACAAATATGAGTAGATAACTCATCAGTTGTTTGCATCAGAGCGACAATTTTTGAGATAGTTATTAAAACTGTTTAAAAGTTGTTAAACGTTGTTTCTCGTTGTATATCCTTTAATTCTAGAGTTTAATTGATAAATAACGTGTACGAATTTGTTTAACGCATTTGTTTTGGTTACTCGACGGCTCCCTCGTGTAGCCTACATATTGCGTTTTTTTTTTAATTTGCTTACCGGGCTAAAGATTAGCATGCTTAAAATACGTAAGTCGTTTTGTTCAACAAATTTAAGTAGATAACTCATCAGTTGTTTGCATCAGAGCGACAATTTTTGAGATAGTTATTAAAACTGTTTAAAGGTTGTCAAACGTTGTTTCTCGTTGTATATCCTTTAATTCTAGAGTTAAATTGATAAATAACGTGTACGAATTTGTTTAACGCATTTGTTTTGGTTACTCGACGTCTCCGTTCTCGTGTAGCCTACATATTGCGTTTTTTTTTTAATTTGCTTCCCGGGCTAAAGGTTAGCATGCTTAAAATACATAAGTCGTTTTGTTCAACAAATTTGAGTAGATAACTCAGCAGTTGTTTGCATCAGAGCGACAATTTTTGAGATAGTTATTAAAACTATTTAAAGGTTGTCAAACGATGTTTCTCGTTGTATATCCTTTAATTCTAGAGTTAAATTGATAAACAGCGTGTACGAATTTGTTTAATGCATTTGTTTTGGTTACTCGACGTCTCCGTTCTCGTGTAGCCTACATATTGCGTTTTTTTTTAATTTGCTTACCGGGCTAAAGGTTAGCATGCTTAAAATACGTAAGTCGTTTTGTTCAACAAATTTAAGTAGATAACACCTCAGTTGTTTGCATCAGAGCGACAATTTTTGAAATAGTTATTAAAACTGTTTAAAGGTTGTCAAACGTTGTTTCTCGTTGTATGTCCTTTAATGCTAGAGTTAAATTGATAAATAACGTGTACGAATTTGTTTAACGCATTTGTTTTGGTTACTCGTCGTCTCCGTTCTCGTGTAGCCTACATATTGCGTTTTTTTCTAATTTGCTTACCGGGCTAAAGGTTAGCATGCTTAAAATACGTAAGTCGTTTTGCTCGACAAATTTAAGTAGATAACTCATCAGTTGTTTGCATCAGAGCGACAATTTTTGAGATAGTTATTAAAACTGTTTAAAGGTTGTCAAATTGATAAATAACGTGTACGAATTTGTTTAACGCATTTGTTTTGGTTACTCGACGTCTCCGTTCTCGTGTAGCCTACATATTGAGTTTTTTTTTTAATTTGCTTACCGGGCTAAAGGTTAGCATGCTTAAAATACGTAAGTCGTTTTGTTAAACAAATTTGAGTAGATAACTCAGCAGTTGTTTGCATCAGAGCGACAATTTTTGAGATAGTTATTAAAACTGTTTAAAGGTTGTCAAACGTTGTTTCTCGTTGTATATCCTTTAATTCTAGAGTTAAATTGATAAATAACGTGTACGAATTTGTTTAACGCATTTGTTTTGGTTACTCGACGTCTCCGTTCTCGTGTAGCCTACATATTGCGTTTTTTTTTTTTAATTTGCTTACCGGGCTAAGGGTTAGCATGCTTAAAATACGTAAGTCGTTTTGTTCAACAAATTTGAGTAGATAACTCATCAGTTGTTTGCATCAGAGCGACAATTTTTGAGATAGTTATTAAAACTGTTTAAATGTTGTCAAACGTTGTTTCTCGTTGTATATCCTTTAATTCTAGAGTTAAATTGATAAATAACGTGTACGAATTTGTTTAACGCATTTGTTTTGGTTACTCGACGGCTCCGTACTCGTGTAGCCTACATATTGCGTTTTTTTTTTTTAATTTGCTTACCGGGCTAAAGGTTAGCATGCTTAAAATACGTAAGTCGTTTTGTTCAACAAATTTAAGTAGATAACTCATCAGTTGTTTGCATCAGAGCGACAATTTTTGAGATAGTTATTAAAACTGTTTAAAGGTTGTCAAACGTTGTTTCTCGTTGTATATCCTTTAATTCTACAGTTAAATTGATAAATAACGTGTACAAATTTGTTTAACGCATTTGTTTTGGTTACTCGACGTCTCCGTTCTCGTGTAGCCTACATATTGCGTTTTTTTTTAATTTGCTTACCGGGCTAAAGGTTAGCATGCTTAAAATACGTAAGTCGTTTTGTTCAACAAATTTAAGTAGATAACTCATCAGTTGTTTGCATCAGAGCGACAATTTTTGAAATAGTTATTAAAACTGTTTAAAGGTTGTCAAACTTTGTTTCTCGTTGTATATCCTTTAATTCTAGAGTTAAATTGATAAATAACGTGTACGAATTTGTTTAACGCATTTGTTTTGGTTACTCGACGTCTCCGTTCTCGTGTAGCCTACATAATGCGTTTTTTTTTTAATTTGCTTACCGGGCTAAAGGTTAGCATGCTTAAAATACGTAAGTCGTTTTGTTCAACAAATTTGAGTAGATAACTCAGCAGTTGTTTGCATCAGAGCGACAATTTTTGAGATAGTTATTAAAACTATTTAAAGGTTGTCAAACGATGTTTCTCGTTGTATATCCTTTAATTCTAGAGTTAAATTGATAAATAACGTGTACGAATTTGTTTAACGCATTTGTTTTGGTTACTCGACGTCTCCGTTCTCGTGTAGCCTACATATTGCGTTTTTTTTTTAATTTGCTTACCGGGCTAAAGGTTAGCATGCTTAAAATACGTAAGTCGTTTTGTTCAACAAATTTAAGTAGATAATTCCTCAGTTGTTTGCATCATAGCGACAATTTTTGAGATAGTTATTAAAACTGTTTAAAAGTTGTCAAACGTTGTTTCTCGTTGTATATCCTTTAATTCTAGAGTTAAATTGATAAATAACGTGTACGAATTTGTTTAACGCATTTTTTTTGGTTACTCGACGGCTCCGTTCTCGTGTAGCCTACATATTGCGTTTTTTTTTTTATTTTGCTTACCGGTTAGCATGCTTAAAATACGTAAGTCGTTTTGTTCAACAAATTTGAGTAGATAACTCAGCAGTTGTTTGCATCAGAGCGACAATTTTTGAGATAGTTATTAAAACTATGTAAAGGTTGTCAAACGATGTTTCTCGTTGTATATCCTTTAATTCTAGAGTTAAATTGATAAATAACGTGTACGAATTTGTTTAACGCATTTGTTTTGGTTACTCGACGTCTCTGTTCTCGTGTAGCCTACATATTGCGTTTTTTTTTAATTTGCTTACCGGGCTAAAGGTTAGCATGCTTAAAATACGTAAGTCGTTTTGTTCAACAAATTTGAGTAGATAACTCAGCAGTTGTTTGCATCAGAGCGACAACTTTTGAGATAGTTATTAAAACTGTTTAAAGGTTGTAAAACATTGTTTCTCGTTGTATCTCCTTTAATTCTAGAGTTAAATTGATAAATATTGTGTACGAATTTTTTAACGCATTTGTTCAACAAATTTGAGTAGATAACTCAGCAGTTGTTTGCATCAGAGCGACAACTTTTGAGATAGTTATTAAAACTGTTTAAAGGTTGTAAAACATTGTTTCTCGTTGTATCTCCTTTAATTCTAGAGTTAAATTGATAAATATTGTGTACGAATTTTTTAACGCATTTGTTTTGGTTACTCGATGTCTCCGTTCTCGTGTAGCCTACATATTGCGTTTTTTTTTTTAATTTGCTTACCGGGCTAAAGGTTAGCATGCTTAAAATACGTAAGTCATTTTGTTCAACAAATTTAAGTAGATAACTCCTCAGTTGTTTGCATCAGAGCGGCAATTTTTGAGATAGTTATTAAAACTGTTTAAAGGTTGTCAAACGTTGTTTCTGGTTGTATATCCTTTAATTCTAGAGTTAAATTGATAAATAACGTGTACGAATTTGTTTAACGCATTTGTTTTGGTTACTCGACGTCTCCGTTCTCGTGTAGCCTACATATTGCGTTTTTTTTTTTTAATTTGCTTACCGGGCTAAAGGTTAGCATGCTTATAATACGTAAGTCGTTTTGTTCAACAAATTTGAGTAGATAACTTAGCAGTTGTTTGCATCAGAGCGACAATTTTTGAGATAGTTATTAAAACTATTTAAAGGTTGTCAAACGATGTTTCTCGTTGTATATCCTTTAATTCTAGAGTTAAATTGATAAATAACGTGTACGAATTTGTTTAACGCATTTGTTTTGGTTACTCGACGTCTCCGTTCTCGTGTAGCCTTCATATTGCGTTTTTTTTAAATTTGCTTACCGGGCTAAAGGTTAGCATGCTTAAAATACGTAAGTCGTTTTGTTCAACAAATTTGAGTAGATAACTCAGCAGTTGTTTGCATCAGAGCGACAATTTTTGAGATAGTTATTAAAACTGTTTAAAGGTTGTCAAACGTTGTTTCTCGTTGTATATCCTTTAATTCTAGAGTTAAATTGATAAATAACGTGTACGAATTTGTTTAACGCATTTGTTTTGGTTACTCGACGTCTCCGTTCTCGTGTAGCCTACATATTGCGTTTTTTTTTTCCTAATTTGCTTACCGGGCTAAACGTTAGCATGCTTAAAATACGTAAGTCGTTTTGTTCAACAAATTTGAGTAGATAACTCAGCAGTTGTTTGCATCAGAGCGACAATTTTTGAGATAGTTATTAACTCTATTTAAAGGTTGTCAAACGATGTTTCTCGTTGAATATCCTTTAATTCTAGAGTTAAATTGATAAATAACGTGTATGAATTTGTTTAACGAATTTGTTTTGGTTACTCGACGTCTCCGTTCTCGTCTAGCCTACATATTGCGTTTTATTTTTTAATTTGCTTACCGGGCTAACGTTTAGCATGCTTAAAATACGTAAGTCGTTTTGTTCAACAAATTTGAGTAGATAACTCATCAGTTGTTTGCATCAGAGCGACAATTTTTGAGATAGTTATTAAAACTGTTTAAAGGTTGTCAAACGTTGTTTCTAGTTGTATATCCTTTAATTCTAGAGTTAAATTGATAAATAACGTGTACGAATTTGTTTAACGCATTTGTTTTGGTTACTCGACGTCTCCGTTCTCGTGTAGCCTACATATTGCGTTTTTTTTCTAATTTGCTTACCGGGCTAAACGTTAGCATGCTTAAAATACGTAAGTCGTTTTGTTTAACAAATTTGAGTAGATAACTCAGCAGTTGTTTGCATCAGAGCGACAATTTTTAGATAGTTATTAAAACTATTTAAAGGTTGTCAAACGATGTTTCTCGTTGTATATCCTTTAATTCTAGAGTTAAATTGATAAATAACGTGTACGAATTTGTTTAACGCATTTGTTTTGGTTACTCGAAGTCTCCGTTCTCGTGTAGCCTACATATTGCGTTTTTTTTTAATTTCCTTACCGGGCTAAAGGTTAGCATGCTTAAAATACGTAAGTGAGATAGTTATTAAAACTATTTAAAGGTTGTCAAACGATGTTTCTCGTTGAATATCCTTTAATTCTAGAGTTAAAGTGATAAATAAAGTGTACGAATTTGTTTAACGCATTTGTTTTTGTTACTCGACGTCTCCGTTCTCGTGTAGCCTACATATTGCGTTTTTTTTCTAATTTGCTTACCGGGCTAAAGTTTAGCATGCTTAAAATACGTAAGTCGTTTTGTTCAACAAATTTGAGTAGATAACTCAGCAGTTGTTTGCATCAGAGCGACAATTTTTGAGATAGTTATTAAAACTATTTAAAGGTTGTCAAACGATGTTCCTCGTTGTATATCCTTTAATTCTAGAGTTAAATTGATAAATAACGTGTACGAATTTGTTTAACGCATTTGTTTTGGTTACTCGACGTCTCCGTTCTCGTTTAGCCTACATATTGAGTTTTTTTTCTAATTTGCTTACCGGGCTAAAGGTTTGCATGCTTAAAATACGTAAATCGTTTTGTTTAACAAATTTGAGTAGATAACTCATCAGCTGTTTGCATCAGAGCGACAATTTTTGAGATAGTTTTAAAACTGTTTAAAGGTTGTCAAACGTTGTTTCTCGTTGTATATCCTTTAATTCTAGAGTTAAATTGATAAATAACGTGTACGAATTTGTTTAACGCATTTGTTTTGGTTACTCGACGGCTCCGTCCTCGTGTAGCCTACATATTGCGTTTTTTTTTTAATTTGCTTACCGGGCTAAAGGTTAGCATGCTTAAAATACGTAAGTCGTTTTGTTCAACAAATTTTAGTAGATAACTCAGCAGTTGTTTGCATCAGAGCGACAATTTTTGAGATAGTTATTAAAACTGTTTAAAGGTTGTCAAACGATGTTTCTCGTTGTATATCCTTTAATTCTAGAGTTAAATTGATAAATAACGTGTACGAATTTGTTTAACGCATTTGTTTTGGTTACTCGACGGCTCCGTTCTCGTGTAGCCTACATATTGCGTTTTTTTTTAATTTGCTTACCGGGCTAAAGGTTAGCATGCTTAAAATACGTAAGTCGTTTTGTTCAACAAATTTAAGTAGATAACTCCTCAGTTGTTTGCATCAGAGCGACAATTTTTGAGATAGTTATTAAAACTATTTAAAGGTTGTCAAACGATGTTTCTCGTTGTATATCCTTTAATTCTAGAGTTAAATTGATAAATAAAGTGTACGAATTTGTTTAACGCATTTGTTTTGGTTACTCGACGTCTCCGTTCTCGTGTAGCCTACATATTGCGTTTTTTTTCTAATTTGCTTACCGGGCTAAAGGTTAGCATGCTTAGAATACGTAAGTCGTTTTGTTCAACAAATTTGAGTAGATAACTCAGCAGTTGTTTGCATCAGAGCGACAATTTTTGAGATAGTTATTAAAACTGTTTAAAGGTTGTCAAACGTTGTTGCTCGTTGTATATCCTTTAATTCCAGAGTTAAATTGATAAATAACGTGTACGAATTTGTTTAACGCATTTGGTTTGGATACTCGACGGCTCCGTTCTCGTGTAGCCTACATATTGCGTTTTTTTTTTTTATTTGCTTACCGGGCTAAAGGTTAGCATGCTTAAAATACGTAAGTCGTTTTGTTCAACAAATTTGATTAGATAACTCAGCAGTTGTTTGCATCAGAGCGACAATTTTTGAGATAGTTATTAAAACTGTTTAAAGGTTGTCAAACGATGTTTCTCGTTGTATATCCTTTAATTCTAGAGTTAAATTGATAAATAACGTGTACGAATTTGTTTAGCGCATTTGTTTTGGTTACTCGACGGCTCCGTTCTCGTGTAGCCAACATATTGCGTTTTTTTTTTTAATTTGCTTACCGGGCTAAAGGTTAGCATGCTTAAAATACGTAAGTCGTTTTGTTCAACAAATTTGAGTAGGTAACTCAGCAGTTGTTTGCATCAGAGCGACAATTTTTGAGATAGTTATTAAAACTGTTTAAAGGTTGTCAAACGTTGTTTCTCGTTGTATATCCTTTAATTCTAGAGTTAAATTGATAAATAATGTGTACGAATTTGTTTAACGCATTTGTTTTGGTTACTCGACGTCTCCGTTCTCGTGTAGCCTACATATTGCGTTTTTTTTTAATTTGCTTACCGGGCCAAAGGTTAGCATGCTTAAAATAAGTAAGTCGTTTTGTTCAACAAATTTGAGTAGATAACTCAGCAGTTGTTTGCATCAGAGCGACAATTTTTGAGATAGCTATTAAAACTGTTTAAAGGTTGTCAAAAGTTGTTTCTCGTTGTATATCCTTTAATTCTAGAGTTAAATTGATAAATAACGTGTACGAATTTGTTTAACGCATTTGTTTTGGTTACTCGACGACTCCGTTCTCGTGTAGCCTACATATTGCGTTTTTTTTTTAATTTGCTTACCGGGCTAAAGGTTAGCATGCTTAAAATACGTAAGTCGTTTTGTTCAACAAATTTAAGTAGATAACTCATCAGTTGTTTGCATCAGAGCGACAATTTTTGAGATAGTATTAAAACTGTTTAAAGGTTGTAAAACGTTGTTTCTCGTTGTATATCCTTTAACTCTAGAGTTAAATTGATAAATAACGTGTACGAATTTGTTTAACGCATTTGTTTTGGTTACTCGACGTCTCCGTTCTCGTGTAGCCTACATATTGCGTTTTTTTTTAATTTGCTTACCGGGCTAAAGGTTAGCATGCTTAAAATACGTAAGTCGTTTTGTTCAACAAATTTAAGTAGATAACTCCTCAGTTGTTTGCATCAGAGCGACAATTTTTGAGATAGTTATTAAAACTATTTAAAGGTTGTCAAACTTCGTTTCTCGTTGTATATCCTTTAATTCTAGAGTTAAATTGATAAATAACGTGTACGAATTTGTTTAACGCATTTGTTTTGGTTACTCGACGTCTCCGTTCTCGTGTAGCCTACATATTGCGTTTTTTTTTTTAATTTGCTTACCGGGCTAAAGGTTAGCATGCTTAAAATACGTAAGTCGTTTTGTTCAACAAATTTGAGTAGATAACTCATCAGTTGTTTGCATCAGAGCGACAATTTTTGAGATAGTTATTAAAACTGTTTAAAGGTTGTCAAACGTTGTTTCTCGTTGTATATCCTTTAATTCTAGAGTTAAATTGATAAATAACGTGTACGAATTTGTTTAACGCATTTGTTTTGGTTACTCGACGGCTCCGTTCTCGTGTTGCCTACATATTGCGTTTTTTTTTTAATTTGCTTACCGGGCTAAAGGTTAGCATGCTTAAAATACGTAAGTCGTTTTGTTCAACAAATTTGAGTAGATAACTCAGCAGTTGTTTGCATCAGAGCGACAATTTTTGAGAAAGTTATTAAAACTATTTAAAGGTTGTCAAACGATGTTTCTCGTTGTATATCCTTTAATTCTAGAGTTAAATTGATAAATAACGTGTACGAATTTGTTTAACGCATTTGTTTTGGTTACTAGACGTCTCCGTTCTCGTGTAGCCTACATATTGCGTTTTTTTTTAACTTGCTTACCGGGCAAAAGGTTAGCATGCTTAAAATACGTAAGTCGTTTTGTTCAACAAATTTAAGTAGATAACTCCTCAGTTGTTTGCATCAGAGCGACAATTTTTGAGATAGTTATTAAAACTATTTAAAGGTTGTCAAACGTCGTTTCTCGTTGTATATCCTTTAATTCTAGAGTTAAATTGATAAATAACGTGTACGAATTTGTTTAACGCATTTGTTTTGGTTACTCGACGTCTCCGTTCTCGTGTAGCCTACATATTGCGTTTTTTTTAATTTGCTTACCGCGCTAAAGGTTAGCATGCTTAAAATACGTAAGTCGTTTTGTTCAACAAATTTGAGTAGATAACTCAGCAGTTGTTTGCATCAGAGCGACAATTTTTGAGATAGTTATTAAAACTATTTAAAGGTTGTCAAACGATGTTTCTCGTTGTATATCCTTTAATTCTAGAGTTAAATTGATAAATAACGTGTACGAATTTGTTTAACGCATTTGTTTTGGTTACTCGACGTCTCCGTTCTCGTGTAGCCTACATATTGCGTTTTTTTTTTAATTTGCTTACCGGGCTAAAGGTTAGCATGCTTAAAATACGTAAGTCGTTTTGTTCAACAAATTTGAGTAGATAACTCATAAGTTGTTTGCATCAGAGCGACAATTTTTGAGATAGTTATTAAAACTGTTTAAAGGTTGTCAAACGTTGTTTCTCGTTGTATATCCTTTAATTCTAGAGTTAAATTGATAAATAACGTGTACGAATTTGTTTAACGCATTTGTTTTAGTTACTCGACGGCTCCGTTCTCGTGTAGCCTACATATTGCGTTTTTTTTTTAATTTGCTTACCGGGCTAAAGGTTAGCATGCTTAAAATACGTAAGTCGTTTTTTCAATAAATTTGAGTAGATAACTCAGCAGTTTTTTGCATCAGAACGACAATTTTTGAGATAGTTATTAAAACTGTTTAAAGGTTGTCAAACGTTGTTTCTCGTTATATAACCTTTAATTCTAGAGTTAAATTGATAAATAACGTGTACGAAGTTGTTTAACGCATTTGTTTTGGTAACTCGAAGTCTCCGTTCTCGTGTAGCCTACATATTGCGTTTTTTTTCTAATTTGCTTACCGGGCTAAAGGTTAGCATGCTTAAAATACGTAAGTCGTTTTGTTCAACAAATTTAAGTAGATAACTCCTTAGTTGTTTGCATCAGAACGACAATTTTTGAGATAGTTATTAAAACTATTTAAAGGTTGTCAAACGATGTTTCTCGTTGTATATCCTTTAATTCTAGAGTTAAATTGATAAATAACGTGTACGAATTTGTTTAACGCATTTGTTTTGGTTACTCGACGGCTCCGTTCTCGTGTAGCCTACATATTGCGTTTTTTTTTTAATTTGCTTACCGGGCTAAAGGTTAGCATGCTTAAAATACGTAAGTCGTTTTGTTCAACAAATTTAAGCAGATAACTCCTCAGTTGTTTGCATCAGAGCGACAATTTTTGAGATAGTTATTAAAACTGTTTAAAGGTTGTCAAACGTTGTTTCTCGTTGTATATCCTTTAATTCTAGAGTTAAATTGATAAATAACGTGTACGAATTTGTTTAACGCATTTGTTTTGGTTACTCGACGTCTCCGTTCTCGTGTAGCCTACATACTGCGTTTTTTTTCTAATTTGCTTACCGGGCTAAAGGTTAGCATGCTTAAAATACGTAAGTCGTTTTGTTCAACAAATTTAAGTAGATAACTCCTTAGTTGTTTGCATCAGAACGACAATTTTTGAGATAGTTATTAAAACTATTTAAAGGTTGTCAAACGATGTTTCTCGTTGTATATCCTTTAATTCTAGAGTTAAATTGATCAATAACATGTACGAATTTGTTTAACGCATTTGTTTTGGTTACTCGACGGCTCCGTTCTCGTGTAGCCTACATATTGCGTTTTTTTTTTTAATTTGCTTACCGGGCTAAAGGTTAGCATGCTTAAAATACGTAAGTCGTTTTGTTCAACAAATTTGAGTAGATAACTCAGCAGTTTTTTGCATCAGAACGACAATTTTTGAGATAGTTATTAAAACTGTTTAAAGGTTGTCAAACGTTGTTTCTCGTTGTATATCCTTTAATTCTAGAGTTAAATTGATAAATAACGTGTACGAAGTTGTTTAACGCATTTGTTTTGGTAACTCGACGTCTCCGTTCTCGTGTAGCCTACATATTGCGTTTTTTTTCTAATTTGCTTACCGGGCTAAAGGTTAGCATGCTTCAAATACGTAAGTCGTTTTGTTCAACAAATTTAAGTAGATAACTCCTCAGTTGTTTGCATCAGAGCGACAATTTTTGAGATAGTTATTAAAACTGTTTAAAGGTTGTCAAACGTTGTTCCTCGTTGTATATCCTTTAATTCTAGAGTTAAATTGATAAATAACGTGTACGAATTTGTTTAACGCACTCGTTTTGGTTACTCGATGTCTCCGTTCTCGTGTAGCCTACATATTGCGTTTTTTTTTTTAATTTGCTTACCGCGCTAAAGGTTAGCATGCTTAAAATACGTAAGTCGTTTTGTTCAACAAATTTAAGCAGATAACTCCTCAGTTGTTTGCATCAGAGCGACAATTTTTGAGATAGTTATTAAAACTGTTTAAAGGTTGTCAAACGTTGTTTCTCGTTGTATATCCTTTAATTCTAGAGTTAAATTGATAAATAACGTGTACGAATTTGTTTAACGCATTTGTTTTGGTTACTCGACGTCTCCGTTCTCGTGTAGCCTACATATTGCGTTTTTTTTTTAAATTTGTTTACCGGGCTAAAGGTTAGCATGCTTAAAATACGTAAGTCGTTTTGTTCAACAAATTTAAGTAGATAACTCATCAGTTGTTTGCATCAGAGCGATAATTTTTGAGATAGTTATTAAAACTGTTTAAAGGTTGTCAAACGTTGTTTCTCGTTGTATATCCTTTAATTCTAGAGTGAAATTGATAAATAACGTGTACGAAGTTGTTTAACGCATTTGTTTTGGTAACTCGACGTCTCCGTTCTCGTGTAGCCTACATATTGCGTTTTTTTTTAATTTGCTTACCGGGCTAAAGGTTAGCATGCTTAAAATACGTAAGTCGTTTTGTTCAACAAATTTGAGTAGATAACTCAGCAGTTGTTTGCATCAGAGCGACAATTTTTGAGATAGATATTAAAACTGTTTAAAGGTTGTCAAACGTCGTTTCTCGTTGTATATCCTTTAATTCTAGAGTTAAATTGATAAATAACGTGTACGAATTTGTTTAACGCATTTGTTTTGGTTACTCGATGTCTCCGTTCTCGTGTAGCCTACATATTGCGTTTTTTTTTTAATTTGCTTACCGCGCTAAAGGTTAGCATGCTTAAAATACGTAAGTCGTTTTGTTCAACAAATTTAAGCAGATAACTCCTCAGTTGTTTGCATCAGAGCGACAATTTTTGAGATAGTTATTAAAACTGTTTAAAGGTTGTCAAACGTTGTTTCTCGTTGTATATCCTTTAATTCTAGAGTTAAATTGATAAATAACGTGTACGAAGTTGTTTAACGCATTTGTTTTGGTAACTCGAAGTCTCCGTTCTCGTGTAGCCTACATATTGCGTTTTTTTTTCTAATTTGCTTACCGGGCTAAAGGTTAGCATGCTTAAAATACGTAAGTCGTTTTGTTCAACAAATTTAAGCAGATAACTCCTCAGTTGTTTGCATCAGAGCGACAATTTTTGAGATAGTTATTAAAACTGTTTAAAGGTTGTCAAACGTTGTTTCTCGTTGTATATCCTTTAATTCTAGAGTTAAATTGATAAATAACGTGTACGAATTTGTTTAACGCATTTGTTTTGGTTACTCGACGGCTCCGTTCTCGTGTAGCCTACATATTGCGTTTTTTTTTTTAATTTGCTTACCGGGCTAAAGGTTAGCATGCTTAAAATACGTAAGTCGTTTTGTTCAACAAATTTAAGTAGATAACTCCTTAGTTGTTTGCATCAGAACGACAATTTTTGAGATAGTTATTAAAACTATTTAAAGGTTGTCAAACGATGTTTCTCGTTGTATATCCTTTAATTCTAGAGTTAAATTGATAAATAACGTGTACGAATTTGTTTAACGCATTTGTTTTGGTTACTCGACGGCTCCGTTCTCGTGTAGCCTACATATTGCGTTTTTTTTTTAATTTGCTTACCGGGCTAAAGGTTAGCATGCTTAAAATACGTAAGTCGTTTTGTTCAACAAATTTAAGTAGATAACTCCTTAGTTGTTTGCATCAGAACGACAATTTTTGAGATAGTTATTAAAACTATTTAAAGGTTGTCAAACGATGTTTCTCGTTGTATATCCTTTAATTCTAGAGTTAAATTGATAAATAACGTGTACGAATTTGTTTAACGCATTTGTTTTGGTTACTCGACGTCTCCGTTCTCGTGTAGCCTACATACTGCGTTTTTTTTCTAATTTGCTTACCGGGCTAAAGGTTAGCATGCTTAAAATACGTAAGTCGTTTTGTTCAACAAATTTAAGTAGATAACTCCTTAGTTGTTTGCATCAGAACGACAATTTTTGAGATAGTTATTAAAACTATTTAAAGGTTGTCAAACGATGTTTCTCGTTGTATATCCTTTAATTCTAGAGTTAAATTGATCAATAACATGTACGAATTTGTTTAACGCATTTGTTTTGGTTACTCGACGGCTCCGTTCTCGTGTAGCCTACATATTGCGTTTTTTTTTTTAATTTGCTTACCGGGCTAAAGGTTAGCATGCTTAAAATACGTAAGTCGTTTTGTTCAACAAATTTGAGTAGATAACTCAGCAGTTTTTTGCATCAGAACGACAATTTTTGAGATAGTTATTAAAACTGTTTAAAGGTTGTCAAACGTTGTTTCTCGTTGTATATCCTTTAATTCTAGAGTTAAATTGATAAATAACGTGTACGAAGTTGTTTAACGCATTTGTTTTGGTAACTCGACGTCTCCGTTCTCGTGTAGCCTACATATTGCGTTTTTTTTCTAATTTGCTTACCGGGCTAAAGGTTAGCATGCTTAAAATACGTAAGTCGTTTTGTTCAACAAATTTAAGTAGATAACTCCTCAGTTGTTTGCATCAGAGCGACAATTTTTGAGATAGTTATTAAAACTGTTTAAAGGTTGTCAAACGTTGTTCCTCGTTGTATATCCTTTAATTCTAGAGTTAAATTGATAAATAACGTGTACGAATTTGTTTAACGCACTTGTTTTGGTTACTCGATGTCTCCGTTCTCGTGTAGCCTACATATTGCGTTTTTTTTTTTAATTTGCTTACCGCGCTAAAGGTTAGCATGCTTAAAATACGTAAGTCGTTTTGTTCAACAAATTTAAGCAGATAACTCCTCAGTTGTTTGCATCAGAGCGACAATTTTTGAGATAGTTATTAAAACTGTTTAAAGGTTGTCAAACGTTGTTTCTCGTTGTATATCCTTTAATTCTATAGTTAAATTGATAAATAACGTGTACGAATTTGTTTAACGCATTTGTTTTGGTTACTCGACGTCTCCGTTCTCGTGTAGCCTACATATTGCGTTTTTTTTTTAAATTTGTTTACCGGGCTAAAGGTTAGCATGCTTAAAATACGTAAGTCGTTTTGTTCAACAAATTTAAGTAGATAACTCATCAGTTGTTTGCATCAGAGCGATAATTTTTGAGATAGTTATTAAAACTGTTTAAAGGTTGTCAAACGTTGTTTCTCGTTGTATATCCTTTAATTCTAGAGTGAAATTGATAAATAACGTGTACGAAGTTGTTTAACGCATTTGTTTTGGTAACTCGACGTCTCCGTTCTCGTGTAGCCTACATATTGCGTTTTTTTTTAATTTGCTTACCGGGCTAAAGGTTAGCATGCTTAAAATACGTAAGTCGTTTTGTTCAACAAATTTGAGTAGATAACTCAGCAGTTGTTTGCATCAGAGCGACAATTTTTGAGATAGATATTAAAACTGTTTAAAGGTTGTCAAACGTCGTTTCTCGTTGTATATCCTTTAATTCTAGAGTTAAATTGATAAATAACGTGTACGAATTTGTTTAACGCATTTGTTTTGGTTACTCGATGTCTCCGTTCTCGTGTAGCCTACATATTGCGTTTTTTTTAATTTGCTTACCGCGCTAAAGGTTAGCATGCTTAAAATACGTAAGTCGTTTTGTTCAACAAATTTAAGCAGATAACTCCTCAGTTGTTTGCATCAGAGCGACAATTTTTGAGATAGTTATTAAAACTGTTTAAAGGTTGTCAAACGTTGTTTCTCGTTGTATATCCTTTAATTCTAGAGTTAAATTGATAAATAACGTGTACGAATTTGTTTAACGCATTTGTTTTGGTTACTCGACGTCTCCGTTCTCGTGTAGCCTACATATTGCGTTTTTTTTTTTAAATTTGTTTACCGGGCTAAAGGTTAGCATGCTTAAAATACGTAAGTCGTTTTGTTCAACAAATTTAAGTAGATAACTCATCAGTTGTTTGCATCAGAGCGACAATTTTTGAGATAGTTATTAAAACTGTTTAAAGGTTGTCAAACGTTGTTCCTCGTTGTATATCCTTTAATTCTAGAGTTAAATTGATAAATAACGTGTACGAATTTGTTTAACGCACTTGTTTTGGTTACTCGATGTCTCCGTTCTCGTGTAGCCTACATATTGCGTTTTTTTTTTTAATTTGCTTACCGCGCTAAAGGTTAGCATGCTTAAAATACGTAAGTCGTTTTGTTCAACAAATTTAAGCAGATAACTCCTCAGTTGTTTGCATCAGAGCGACAATTTTTGAGATAGTTATTAAAACTGTTTAAAGGTTGTCAAACGTTGTTTCTCGTTGTATATCCTTTAATTCTAGAGTTAAATTGATAAATGACGTGTACGAATTTGTTTAACGCATTTGTTTTGGTTACTCGATGTCTCCGTTCTCGTGTAGCCTACATATTGCGTTTTTTTTTTTTTAATTTGCTTACCGGGCTAAAGGTTAGCATGCTTAAAATACGTAAGTCGTTTTGTTCAACAAATTTGAGTAGATAACTCAGCAGTTGTTTGCATCAGAGCGACAATTTTTGAGATAGTTATTAAAACTGTTTAAAGGTTGTCAAACGATGTTTCTCGTTGTATATCCTTTAATTCTAGAGTTAAATTGATAAATAACGTGTACGAATTTGTTTAACGCATTTGTTTTGGGTACTCGACGTCTCCGTTCTCGTGTAGCCTACATATTGCATTTTTTTTAATTTGCTTACCGGGCTAAAGGTTAGCATGCTTAAAATACGTAAGTCGTTTTGTTCGACAAATTTGAGTAGATAACTCAGCAGTTGTTTGCATCAGAGCGACAATTTTTGAGATAGTTATTAAAACTATTTAAAGGTTGTCAAATGATGTTTCTCGTTGTATATCCTTTAATTCTAGAGTTAAATTGATAAATAACGTGTACGAATTTGTTTAACGCATTTGTTTTGGTTACTCGACGTCTCCGTTCTCGTGTAGCCTACATATTGCGTTTGTTTTTTTAATTTGCTTACCGGGATAGAGGTTAGCATGCTTAAAATACGTAAGTCGTTTTGTTCAACAAATTTAAGTAGATAACTCCTCAGTTGTTTGCATCAGAGCGACAATTTTTGAGATAGTTATTAAAACTGTTTAAAGGTTGTCAAACGTTGTTTCTCGTTGTATATCCTTTAATTCTATAGTTAAATTGATAAATAACGTGTACGAATTTGTTTAACGCATTTGTTTTGGTTACTCGACGGCTCCGTTCTCGTGTAGCCTAAATATTGCGTTTTTTTTTTAAATTTGCTTACCGGGCTAAAGGTTAGCATGCTTAAAATACGTAAGTCGTTTTGTTCAACAAATTTAAGTAGATAACTCCTCAGTTGTTTGCATCAGAGCGACAATTTTTGAGATAGTTATTAAAACTGTTTAAAGGTTGTCAAACGTTGTTTCTCGTTGTATATCCTTTAATTCTAGAGTTAAATTGATAAATAAGGTGTACGAATTTGTTTACCGCATTTGTTTTGGTTACTCGACGTCTCCGTTCTCGTGTAGCCTACATATTGCGTTTTTTTTTTAATTTGCTTACCGGGCTAAAGGTTAGCATGCTTAAAATACGTAAGGCGTTTTGTTCAACAAATTTGAGTAGATAACTCAGCAGTTGTTTGCATCAGAGCGACAATTTTTGAGATAGTTATTAAAACTGTTTAAAGGTTGTCAAACGATGTTTCTCGTTGTATATCCTTTAATTCTAGTGTTAAATTGATAAATACCGTGTACGAATTTGTTTAACCCATTTGTTTTGGTTACTCGACGTCTCCGTTCTCGTGTAGCCTACATATTGCGTTTTTTTTTTTTTTTTAATTTGCTTACCGGGCTAAAGGTTAGCATGCTTAAAATACGTAAGTCGTTTTGTTCAACAAATTTGAGTAGATAACTCAGCAGTTGTTTGCATCAGAGCGACAATTTTTGAGATAGTTATTAAAACTGTTTAAAGGTTGCCAAACGATGTTTCTTGTTGTATATCCTTTAATTCTAGTGTTAAATTGATAAATACCGTGTACGAATTTGTTTAACGCATTTGTTTTGGTTACTCGACGGCTCCGTTCTCGTGTAGCCTACATATTGCGTTTTTTTTTTTAATTTGCTTACCGGGCTAAAGGTTAGCATGCTTAAAATACGTAAGTCGTTTTGGTCAACAAATTTGAGTAGATAACTCAGCAGTTGTTTGCATCAGAGCGACAATTTTTGAGATAGTTACTAAAACTGTTTAAAGGTTGTCAAACGATGTTTCTCTTTGTATATCCTTTAATTCTAGTGTTAAATTGTTAAATACGGTGTACGAATTTGTTTAACCCATTTGTTTTGGTTACTCGATGTCTCCGTTCTCGTGTATCCTACATATTGAGTTTTTTTTTTTAATTTGCTTACCGGGCTAAAGGTTAGCATGCTTAAAATACGTAAGTCGTTTTGTTCAACAAATTTGAGTAGATAACTCATCATTTATTTGCATCAGTGCGACAATTTTTGAGATAGTTATTAAAACTGTTTAAAGGTTGTCAAACGTTGTTTCTCGTTGTATATCCTTTAATTCTAGAGTTAAATTGATAAATAACGTGTACAATTTGTTTAACGCATTTGTTTTGGTTACTCGACGGCTCCGTTCTCGTGTAGCCTACATTATGCTTTTTTTTTTTTTTTAATTTGCTTACCGGGCTAAAGGTTAGCATGCTTAAAATACGTAAGTCGTTTTGTTCAACAAATTTGAGTAGATAACTCAGCAGTTTTTTGCATCAGAACGACAATTTTTGAGATAGTTATTAAAACTGTTTAAAGGTTGTCAAACGTTGTTTCTCGTTGTATATCCTTTAATTCTGGAGTTAAATTGATAAATAACGTGTACAATTTGTTTAACGCATTTGTTTTGGTTACTCGACGGCTCCGTTCTCGTGTAGCCTACATATTGCGTTTTTTTTTTTAATTTGCTTACCGCGCTAAAGGTTAGCATGCTTAAAATACGTAAGTCGTTTGGTTCAACAAATTTAAGTAGATAACTCATAAGTTGTTTGCATCAGAGCGACAATTTTTGAGATAGTTATTAAAACTGTTTAAAGGTTGTCAAACGTTGTTTCTCGTTGTATATCCTTTAATTCTAGAGTTAAATTGATAAATAACGTGTACGAATTTGTTTAACGCATTAGTTTTGGTTACTCGACGGCTCCGTTCTCGTGTAGCCTACATATTGCGTTTTTTTTCTAATTTGCTTACCGGGCTAAAGGTTAGCGTGCTTAAAATACGTAAGTCGTTTTGTTCAACAAATTTGAGTAGATAACTCAGCAGTTGTTTGCATCAGAGCGACAATTTTTGAGATAGTTATTAAAACTGTTTAAAGGTTGTCAAACGTTGTTTCTCGTTGTATATCCTTTAATTCTAGAGTTAAATTGATAAATAACGTGTACGAATTTGTTTAACGCATTTCTTTTGGTTACTCGACGTCTCCGTTCTCCTGTAGCCTACATATTGCGTTTTTTTTTTTAAATTTGTTTACCGGGCTAAAGGTTAGCATGCTTAAAATACGTAAGTCGTTTTGTTCAACAAATTTAAGTAGATAACTCATCAGTTGTTTGCATCAGAGCGACAATTTTTGAGATAGTTATTAAAACTGTTTAAAGGTTGTCAAACGTTGTTTCTCGTTGTATATCCTTTAATTCTAGAGTTAAATTGATAAATAACGTGTACGAATTTGTTTAACGCATTAGTTTTGGTTACTCGACGGCTCCGTTCTCGTGTAGCCTACATATTGCGTTTTTTTTCTAACTTGCTTACCGGGCTAAAGGTTAGCATGCTTAAAATACGTAAGTCGTTTTGTTCAACAAATTTGAGTAGATAACTCAGCAGTTGTTTGCATCAGAGCGACAATTTTTGAGATAGTTATTAAAACTGTTTAAAGGTTGTCAAACGTTGTTTCTCGTTGTATATCCTTTAATTCTAGAGTTAAATTGATAAATAACGTGTACGAATTTGTTTAACGCATTTGTTTTGGTTACTCGACGGCTCCGTTCTCGTGTAGCCTACATATTGCGTTTTTTTTTTTAAATTTGCTTACCGGGCTAAAGGTTAGCATGCTTAAAATACGTAAGTTGTTTTGTTCAACAAATTTAAGTAGATAACTCCTCAGTTGTTTGCATCAGAGCGAAAATTTTTGAGATAGTTATTAAAACTGTTTAAAGGTTGTCAAACGTTGTTTCTCGTTGTATATCCTTTAATTCTAGAGTTAAATTGATAAATAAGGTGTACGAATTTGTTTACCGCATTTGTTTTGGTTACTCGACGTCTCCGTTCTCGTGTAGCCTACATATTGCGTTTTTTTTTTAATTTGCTTACCGGGCTAAAGGTTAGCATGCTTAAAATACGTAAGGCGTTTTGTTCAACAAATTTGAGTAGATAACTCAGCAGTTGTTTGCATCAGAGCGACAATTTTTGAGATAGTTATTAAAACTGTTTAAAGGTTGTCAAACGATGTTTCTCGTTGTATATCCTTTAATTCTAGTGTTAAATTGATAAATACCGTGTACGAATTTGTTTAACCCATTTGTTTTGGTTACTCGACGTCTCCGTTCTCGTGTAGCCTACATATTGCGTTTTTTTTTTAATTTGCTTACCGGGCTAAAGGTTAGCATGCTTAAAATACGTAAGGCGTTTTGTTCAACAAATTTGAGTAGATAACTCAGCAGTTGTTTGCATCAGAGCGACAATTTTTGAGATAGTTATTAAAACTGTTTAAAGGTTGTCAAACGATGTTTCTCGTTGTATATCCTTTAATTCTAGTGTTAAATTGATAAATACCGTGTACGAATTTGTTTAACCCATTTGTTTTGGTTACTCGACGTCTCCGTTCTCGTGTAGCCTACATATTGCGTTTTTTTTTTTTTTTTTAATTTGCTTACCGGGCTAAAGGTTAGCATGCTTAAAATACGTAAGTCGTTTTGTTCAACAAATTTGAGTAGATAACTCAGCAGTTGTTTGCATCAGAGCGACAATTTTTGAGATAGTTATTAAAACTGTTTAAAGGTTGCCAAACGATGTTTCTCGTTGTATATCCTTTAATTCTAGTGTTAAATTGATAAATACCGTGTACGAATTTGTTTAACGCATTTGTTTTGGTTACTCGACGGCTCCGTTCTCGTGTAGCCTACATATTGCGTTTTTTTTTTAATTTGCTTACCGGGCTAAAGGTTAGCATGCTTAAAATACGTAAGTCGTTTTGGTCAACAAATTTGAGTAGATAACTCAGCAGTTGTTTGCATCAGAGCGACAATTTTTGAGATAGTTACTAAAACTGTTTAAAGGTTGTCAAACGATGTTTCTCTTTGTATATCCTTTAATTCTAGTGTTAAATTGTTAAATACGGTGTACGAATTTGTTTAACCCATTTGTTTTGGTTACTCGACGTCTCCGTTCTCGTGTATCCTACATATTGCGTTTTTTTTTTAATTTGCTTACCGGGCTAAAGGTTAGCATGCTTAAAATACGTAAGTCGTTTTGTTCAACAAATTTGAGTAGATAACTCATCATTTGTTTGCATCAGTGCGACAATTTTTGAGATAGTTATTAAAACTGTTTAAAGGTTGTCAAACGTTGTTTCTCGTTGTATATCCTTTAATTCTAGAGTTAAATTGATAAATAACGTGTACAATTTGTTTAACGCATTTGTTTTGGTTACTCGACGGCTCCGTTCTCGTGTAGCCTACATATTGCGTTTTTTTTTAAATTTGCTTACCGGGCTAAAGGTTAGCATGGTTAAAATACGTAAGTCGTTTTGCTCAACAAATTTGAGTAGATAACTCATCAGTTGTTTGCATCAGAGCGACAATTTTTGAGATAGTTATTAAAACTGTTTAAAGGTTGTCAAACGTTGTTTCTCGTTGTATATCCTTTAATTCTGGAGTTAAATTGATAAATAACGTGTACAATTTGTTTAACGCATTTGTTTTGGTTACTCGACGGCTCCGTTCTCGTGTAGCCTACATATTGCGTTTTTTTTTTTAATTTGCTTACCGGGCTAAAGGTTAGCATGCTTAAAATACGTAAGTCGTTTTGTTCAACAAATTTGAGTAGATAACTCAGCAGTTTTTTGCATCAGAACGACAATTTTTGAGATAGTTATTAAAACTGTTTAAAGGTTGTCAAACGTTATTTCTCGTTGTATATCCTTTAATTCTGGAGTTAAATTGATAAATAACGTGTACAATTTGTTTAACGCATTTGTTTTGGTTACTCGACGGCTCCGTTCTCGTGTAGCCTACATATTGCGTTTTTTTTTTTTAATTTGCTTACCGCGCTAAAGGTTAGCATGCTTAAAATACGTAAGTCGTTTGGTTCAACAAATTTAAGCAGATAACTCATAAGTTGTTTGCATCAGAGCGACAATTTTTGAGATAGTTATTAAAACTGTTTAAAGGTTGTCAAACGTTGTTTCTCGTTGTATATCCTTTAATTCTAGAGTTAAATTGATAAATAACGTGTACGAATTTGTTTAACGCATTAGTTTTGGTTACTCGACGGCTCCGTTCTCGTGTAGCCTACATATTGCGTTTTTTTTCTAATTTGCTTACCGGGCTAAAGGTTAGCGTGCTTAAAATACGTAAGTCGTTTTGTTCAACAAATTTGAGTAGATAACTCAGCAGTTGTTTGCATCAGAGCGACAATTTTTGAGATAGTTATTAAAACTGTTTAAAGGTTGTCAAACGTTGTTTCTCGTTGTATATCCTTTAATTCTAGAGTTAAATTGATAAATAACGTGTACGAATTTGTTTAACGCATTTCTTTTGGTTACTCGACGTCTCCGTTCTCCTGTAGCCTACATATTGCGTTTTTTTTTTTAAATTTGTTTACCGGGCTAAAGGTTAGCATGCTTAAAATACGTAAGTCGTTTTGTTCAACAAATTTAAGTAGATAACTCATCAGTTGTTTGCATCAGAGCGACAATTTTTGAGATAGTTATTAAAACTGTTTAAAGGTTGTCAAACGTTGTTTCTCGTTGTATATCCTTTAATTCTAGAGTTAAATTGATAAATAACGTGTACGAATTTGTTTAACGCATTAGTTTTGGTTACTCGACGGCTCCGTTCTCGTGTAGCCTACATATTGCGTTTTTTTTTCTAATTTGCTTACCGGGCTAAAGGTTAGCATGCTTAAAATACGTAAGTCGTTTTGTTCAACAAATTTGAGTAGATAACCCAGCAGTTGTTTGCATCAGAGCGACAATTTTTGAGATAGTTATTAAAACTGTTTAAAGGTTGTCAAACGTTGTTTCTCGTTGTATATCCTTTAATTCTAGAGTTAAATTGATAAATAACGTGTACGAATTTGTTTAACGCATTTGTTTTGGGTACTCGACGTCTCCGTTCTCGTGTAGCCTACATATTGCGTTTTTTTTTAACTTGCTTACCGGGCAAAAGGTTAGCATGCTTAAAATACGTAAGTCGTTTTGTTCAACAAATTTAAGTAGATAACTCCTCAGTTGTTTGCATCAGAGCGACAATTTTTGAGATAGTTATTAAAACTATTTAAAGGTTGTCAAACGTCGTTTCTCGTTGTATATCCTTTAATTCTAGAGTTAAATTGATAAATAACGTGTACGAATTTGTTTAACGCATTTGTTTTGGTTACTCGACGGCTCCGTTCTCGTGTAGCCTACATATTGCGTTTTTTTTTCTAATTTGCTTACCGGGCAAAAGGTTAGCATGCTTAAAATACGTAAGTCGTTTTGTTCTACAAATTTGAGTAGATAACTCAGCAGTTGTTTGCATCAGAGCGACTATTTTTGAGATAGTTATTAAAACTATTTAAAGGTTGTCAAACGATGTTTCGCGTTGTATATCCTTTAATTCTAGAGTTAAATTGATAAATAACGTGTACGAATTTGTTTAACGCATTTGTTTTGGTTACTCGACGTCTCCGTTCTCGTGTAGCCTACATATTGCGTTTTTTTTTAATTTGCTTACCGGGCTAAAGGTTAGCATGCTTAAAATACGTAAGTCGTTTTGTTCAACAAATTTGAGTAGATAACTCATAAGTTGTTTGCATCAGTGCGACAATTTTTGAGATAGTTATTAAAACTGTTTAAAGGTTGTCAAACGTTGTTTCTCGTTGTATATCCTTTAATTCTAGAGTTAAATTGATAAATAACGTGTACAATTTGTTTAACGCATTTGTTTTGGTTACTCGACGGCTCCGTTCTCGTGTAGCCTACATATTGCGTTTTTTTTTTTTAATTTGCTTACCGGGCTAAAGGTTAGCATGCTTAAAATACGTAAGTCGTTTTGTTCAACAAATTTGAGTAGATAACTCAGCAGTTTTTTGCATCAGAACGACAATTTTTGAGATAGTTATTAAAACTGTTTAAAGGTTGTCAAACGTTGTTTCTCGTTGTATATCCTTTAATTCTAGAGTTAAATTGATAAATAACGTGTACAATTTGTTTAACGCATTTGTTTTGGTTACTCGACGGCTCCGTTCTCGTGTAGCCTACATATTGCGTTTTTTTTTTAATTTGCTTACCGGGCTAAAGGTTAGCATGGTTAAAATACGTAAGTCGTTTTGCTCAACAAATTTGAGTAGATAACTCATCAGTTGTTTGCATCAGAGCGACAATTTTTGAGATAGTTATTAAAACTGTTTAAAGGTTGTCAAACGTCGTTTCTCGTTGTATATCCTTTAATTCTGGAGTTAAATTGATAAATAACGTGTACAATTTGTTTAACGCATTTGTTTTGGTTACTAGACGTCTCCGTTCTCGTGTAGCCTACATATTGCGTTTTTTTAATTTGCTTACCGGGCTAAAGGTTAGCATGCTTAAAATACGTAAGTCGTTTTGTTCAACAAATTTGAGTAGATAACTCAGCAGTTGTTTGCATCAGAGCGACAATTTTTGAGATAGTTATTAAAACTATTTAAAGGTTGTCAAACGATGTTTCTCGTTGTATATCCTTTAATTCTAGAGTTAAATTGATAAATAACGTGTACGAATTTGTTTAACGCATTTGTTTTGGTTACTCGACGTATCCGTTCTCGTGTAGCCTACATATTGCGTTTTTTTTTAATTTTCTTACCGGGCTAAAGGTTAGCATGCTTAAAATACGTAAGTCGTTTTGTTCAACAAATTTGAGTAGATAACTCATAAGTTGTTTGCATCAGAGCGACAATTTTTGAGATAGTTATTAAAACTGTTTAAAGGTTGTCAAACGTTGTTTCTCGTTGTATATCCTTTAATTCTAGAGTTAAATTGATAAATAACGTGTACGAATTTGTTTAACGCATTTGTTTTAGTTACTCGACGGCTCCGTTCTCGTGTAGCCTACATATTGCGTTTTTTTTTTAATTTGCTTACCGGGCTAAAGGTTAGCATGCTTAAAATACGTAAGTCGTTTTTTCAATAAATTTGAGTAGATAACTCAGCAGTTTTTTGCATCAGAACGACAATTTTTGAGATAGTTATTAAAACTGTTTAAAGGTTGTCAAACGTTGTTTCTCGTTGTATATCCTTTAATTCTAGAGTTAAATTGATAAATAACGTGTACGAAGTTGTTTAACGCATTTGTTTTGGTAACTCGAAGTCTCCGTTCTCGTGTAGCCTACATATTGCGTTTTTTTTCTAATTTACTTACCGGGCTAAAGGTTAGCATGCTTAAAATACGTAAGTCGTTTTGTTCAACAAATTTAAGTAGATAACTCCTTAGTTGTTTGCATCAGAACGACAATTTTTGAGATAGTTATTAAAACTATTTAAAGGTTGTCAAACGATGTTTCTCGTTGTATATCCTTTAATTCTAGAGTTAAATTGATAAATAACGTGTACGAATTTGTTTAACGCATTTGTTTTGGTTACTCGACGGCTCCGTTCTCGTGTAGCCTACATATTGCGTTTTTTTTTTAATTTGCTTACCGGGCTAAAGGTTAGCATGCTTAAAATACGTAAGTCGTTTTGTTCAACAAATGTAAGCAGATAACTCCTCAGTTGTTTGCATCAGAGCGACAATTTTTGAGATAGTTATTAAAACTGTTTAAAGGTTGTCAAACGTTGTTTCTCGTTGTATATCCTTTAATTCTAGAGTTAAATTGATAAATAACGTGTACGAATTTGTTTAACGCATTTGTTTTGGTTACTCGACGTCTCCGTTCTCGTGTAGCCTACATATTGCGTTTTTTTCTAATTTGCTTACCGGGCTAAAGGTTAGCATGCTTAAAATACGTAAGTCGTTTTGTTCAACAAATTTAAGTAGATAACTCCTTAGTTGTTTGCATCAGAACGACAATTTTTGAGATAGTTATTAAAACTATTTAAAGGTTGTCAAACGATGTTTCTCGTTGTATATCCTTTAATTCTAGAGTTAAATTGATCAATAACATGTACGAATTTGTTTAACGCATTTGTTTTGGTTACTCGACGGCTCCGTTCTCGTGTAGCCTACATATTGCGTTTTTTTTTTAATTTGCTTACCGGGCTAAAGGTTAGCATGCTTAAAATACGTAAGTCGTTTTGTTCAACAAATTTGAGTAGATAACTCAGCAGTTTTTTGCATCAGAACGACAATTTTTGAGATAGTTATTAAAACTGTTTAAAGGTTGTCAAACGTTGTTTCTCGTTGTATATCCTTTAATTCTAGAGTTAAATTGATAAATAACGTGTACGAAGTTGTTTAACGCATTTGTTTTGGTAACTCGACGTCTCCGTTCTCGTGTAGCCTACATATTGCGTTTTTTTTCTAATTTGCTTACCGGGCTAAAGGTTAGCATGCTTAAAATACGTAAGTCGTTTTGTTCAACAAATCTAAGTAGATAACTCCTCAGTTGTTTGCATCAGAGCGACAATTTTTGAGATAGTTATTAAAACTGTTTAAAGGTTGTCAAACGTTGTTCCTCGTTGTATATCCTTTAATTCTAGAGTTAAATTGATAAATAACGTGTACGAATTTGTTTAACGCACTTGTTTTGGTTACTCGATGTCTCCGTTCTCGTGTAGCCTACATATTGCGTTTTTTTTTTAATTTGCTTACCGCGCTAAAGGTTAGCATGCTTAAAATACGTAAGTCGTTTTGTTCAACAAATTTAAGCAGATAACTCCTCAGTTGTTTGCATCAGAGCGACAATTTTTGAGATAGTTATTAAAACTGTTTAAAGGTTGTCAAACGTTGTTTCTCGTTGTATATCCTTTAATTCTAGAGTTAAATTGATAAATAACGTGTACGAATTTGTTTAACGCATTTGTTTTGGTTACTCGACGTCTCCGTTCTCGTGTAGCCTACATATTGCGTTTTTTTTTTTAAATTTGTTTACCGGGCTAAAGGTTAGCATGTTTAAAATACGTAAGTCGTTTTGTTCAACAAATTTAAGTAGATAACTCATCAGTTGTTTGCATCAGAGCGATAATTTTTGAGATAGTTATTAAAACTGTTTAAAGGTTGTCAAACGTTGTTTCTCGTTGTATATCCTTTAATTCTAGAGTGAAATTGATAAATAACGTGTACGAAGTTGTTTAACGCATTTGTTTTGGTAACTCGACGTCTCCGTTCTCGTGTAGCCTACATATTGCGTTTTTTTTTAATTTGCTTACCGGGCTAAAGGTTAGCATGCTTAAAATACGTAAGTCGTTTTGTTCAACAAATTTGAGTAGATAACTCAGCAGTTGTTTGCATCAGAGCGACAATTTTTGAGATAGATATTAAAACTGTTTAAAGGTTGTCAAACGTCGTTTCTCGTTGTATATCCTTTAATTCTAGAGTTAAATTGATAAATAACGTGTACGAATTTGTTTAACGCATTTGTTTTGGTTACTCGATGTCTCCGTTCTCGTGTAGCCTACATATTGCGTTTTTTTTTAATTTGCTTACCGCGCTAAAGGTTAGCATGCTTAAAATACGTAAGTCGTTTTGTTCAACAAATTTAAGCAGATAACTCCTCAGTTGTTTGCATCAGAGCGACAATTTTTGAGATAGTTATTAAAACTGTTTAAAGGTTGTCAAACGTTGTTCTCGTTGTATATCCTTTAATTCTAGAGTTAAATTGATAAATAACGTGTACGAATTTGTTTAAACGCATTTGTTTTGGTTACTCGACGTCTCCGTTCTCGTGTAGCCTACATATTGCGTTTTTTTTTTTAAATTTGTTTACCGGGCTAAAGGTTAGCATGCTTAAAATACGTAAGTCGTTTTGTTCAACAAATTTAAGTAGATAACTCATCAGTTGTTTGCATCAGAGCGACAATTTTTGAGATAGTTATTAAAACTGTTTAAAGGTTGTCAAACGTTGTTTCTCGTTGTATATCCTTTAATTCTAGAGTTAAATTGATAAATAACGTGTAGAAGTTGTTTAACGCATTTGTTTTGGTAACTCGATGTCTCCGTTCTCGTGTAGCCTACATATTGCGTTTTTTTTTTTAATTTGCTTACCGCGCTAAAGGTGAGCATGCTTAAAATACGTAAGTCGTTTTGTTCAACAAATTTAAGCAGATAACTCCTCAGTTGTTTGCATCAGAGCGACAATTTTTGAGATAGTTATTAAAACTGTTTAAAGGTTGTCAAACGTTGTTTCTCGTTGTATATCCTTTAATTCTAGAGTTAAATTGATAAATAACGTGTACGAATTTGTTTAACGCATTTGTTTTGGTTACTCGATGTCTCCGTTCTCGTGTAGCCTACATATTGCGTTTTTTTTTTTTTTTAATTTGCTTACCGGGCTAAAGGTTAGCATGCTTAAAATACGTAAGTCGTTTTGTTCAACAAATTTGAGTAGATAACTCAGCAGTTGTTTGCATCAGAGCGACAATTTTTGAGATAGTTATTAAAACTGTTTAAAGGTTGTCAAACGATGTTTCTCGTTGTATATCCTTTAATTCTAGAGTTAAATTGATAAATAACGTGTACGAATTTGTTTAACGCATTTGTTTTGGGTACTCGACGTCTCCGTTCTCGTGTAGCCTACATATTGCATTTTTTTTAATTTGCTTACCGGGCTAAAGGTTAGCATGCTTAAAATACGTAAGTCGTTTTGTTCGACAAATTTGAGTAGATAACTCAGCAGTTGTTTGCATCAGAGCGACAATTTTTGAGATAGTTATTAAAACTATTTAAAGGTTGTCAAATGATGTTTCTCGTTGTATATCCTTTAATTCTAGAGTTAAATTGATAAATAACGTGTACGAATTTGTTTAACGCATTTGTTTTGGTTACTCGACGTCTCCGTTCTCGTGTAGCCTACATATTGCGTTTGTTTTTTTAATTTGCTTACCGGGATAGAGGTTAGCATGCTTAAAATACGTAAGTCGTTTTGTTCAACAAATTTAAGTAGATAACTCCTCAGTTGTTTGCATCAGAGCGACAATTTTTGAGATAGTTATTAAAACTGTTTAAAGGTTGTCAAACGTTGTTTCTCGTTGTATATCCTTTAATTCTATAGTTAAATTGATAAATAACGTGTACGAATTTGTTTAACGCATTTGTTTTGGTTACTCGACGGCTCCGTTCTCGTGTAGCCTACATATTGCGTTTTTTTTTTTAAATTTGCTTACCGGGCTAAAGGTTAGCATGCTTAAAATACGTAAGTCGTTTTGTTCAACAAATTTAAGTAGATAACTCCTCAGTTGTTTGCATCAGAGCGACAATTTTTGAGATAGTTATTAAAACTGTTTAAAGGTTGTCAAACGTTGTTTCTCGTTGTATATCCTTTAATTCTAGAGTTAAATTGATAAATAAGGTGTACGAATTTGTTTACCGCATTTGTTTTGGTTACTCGACGTCTCCGTTCTCGTGTAGCCTACATATTGCGTTTTTTTTTTAATTTGCTTACCGGGCTAAAGGTTAGCATGGTTAAAATACGTAAGTCGTTTTGCTCAACAAATTTGAGTAGATAACTCATCAGTTGTTTGCATCAGAGCGACAATTTTTGAGATAGTTATTAAAACTGTTTAAAGGTTGTCAAACGATGTTTCTCGTTGTATATCCTTTAATTCTAGTGTTAAATTGATAAATACCGTGTACGAATTTGTTTAACCCATTTGTTTTGGTTACTCGACGTCTCCGTTCTCGTGTAGCCTACATATTGCGTTTTTTTTTTTTTTTAATTTGCTTACCGGGCTAAAGGTTAGCATGCTTAAAATACGTAAGTCGTTTTGTTCAACAAATTTGAGTAGATAACTCAGCAGTTGTTTGCATCAGAGCGACAATTTTTGAGATAGTTATTAAAACTGTTTAAAGGTTGCCAAACGATGTTTCTCGTTGTATATCCTTTAATTCTAGTGTTAAATTGATAAATACCGTGTACGAATTTGTTTAACGCATTTGTTTTGGTTACTCGACGGCTCCGTTCTCGTGTAGCCTACATATTGCGTTTTTTTTTTAATTTGCTTACCGGGCTAAAGGTTAGCATGCTTAAAATACGTAAGTCGTTTTGGTCAACAAATTTGAGTAGATAACTCAGCAGTTGTTTGCATCAGAGCGACAATTTTTGAGATAGTTATTAAAACTGTTTAAAGGTTGTCAAACGATGTTTCTCTTTGTATATCCTTTAATTCTAGTGTTAAATTGTTAAATACGGTGTACGAATTTGTTTAACCCATTTGTTTTGGTTACTCGACGTGTCCGTTCTCGTGTATCCTACATATTGCGTTTTTTTTTTAATTTGCTTACCGGGCTAAAGGTTAGCATGCTTAAAATACGTAAGTCGTTTTGTTCAACAAATTTGAGTAGATAACTCATCATTTGTTTGCATCAGTGCGACAATTTTTGAGATAGTTATTAAAACTGTTTAAAGGTTGTCAAACGTTGTTTCTCGTTGTATATCCTTTAATTCTAGAGTTAAATTGATAAATAACGTGTACAATTTGTTTAACGCATTTGTTTTGGTTACTCGACGGCTCCGTTCTCGTGTAGCCTACATATTGCGTTTTTTTTTTAATTTGCTTACCGGGCTAAAGGTTAGCATGGTTAAAATACGTAAGTCGTTTTGCTCAACAAATTTGAGTAGATAACTCATCAGTTGTTTGCATCAGAGCGACAATTTTTGAGATAGTTATTAAAACTGTTTAAAGGTTGTCAAACGTTGTTTCTCGTTGTATATCCTTTAATTCTGGAGTTAAATTGATAAATAATGTGTACAATTTGTTTAACGCATTTGTTTTGGTTACTCGACGGCTCCGTTCTCGTGTAGCCTACATATTGCGTTTTTTTTTTTAATTTGCTTACCGGGCTAAAGGTTAGCATGCTTAAAATACGTAAGTCGTTTTGTTCAACAAATTTGAGTAGATAACTCAGCAGTTTTTTGCATCAGAACGACAATTTTTGAGATAGTTATTAAAACTGTTTAAAGGTTGTCAAACGTTGTTTCTCGTTGTATATCCTTTAATTCTGGAGTTAAATTGATAAATAACGTGTACAATTTGTTTAACGCATTTGTTTTGGTTACTCGACGGCTCCGTTCTCGTGTAGCCTACATATTGCGTTTTTTTTTTTTAATTTGCTTACCGCGCTAAAGGTTAGCATGCTTAAAATACGTAAGTCGTTTGGTTCAACAAATTTAAGTAGATAACTCATAAGTTGTTTGCATCAGAGCAACAATTTTTGAGATAGTTATTAAAACTGTTTAAAGGTTGTCAAACGTTGTTTCTCGTTGTATATCCTTTAATTCTAGAGTTAAATTGATAAATAACGTGTACGAATTTGTTTAACGCATTAGTTTTGGTTACTCGACGGCTCCGTTCTCGTGTAGCCTACATATTGCGTTTTTTTCCTAATTTGCTTACCGGGCTAAAGGTTAGCGTGCTTAAAATACGTAAGTCGTTTTGTTCAACAAATTTGAGTAGATAACTCAGCAGTTGTTTGCATCAGAGCGACAATTTTTGAGATAGTTATTAAAACTGTTTAAAGGTTGTCAAACGTTGTTTCTCGTTGTATATCCTTTAATTCTAGAGTTAAATTGATAAATAACGTGTACGAATTTGTTTAACGCATTTCTTTTGGTTACTCGACGTCTCCGTTCTCCTGTAGCCTACATATTGCGTTTTTTTTTTAAATTTGTTTACCGGGCTAAAGGTTAGCATGCTTAAAATACGTAAGTCGTTTTGTTCAACAAATTTAAGTAGATAACTCATCAGTTGTTTGCATCAGAGCGACAATTTTTGAGATAGTTATTAAAACTGTTTAAAGGTTGTCAAACGTTGTTTCTCGTTGTATATCCTTTAATTCTAGAGTTAAATTGATAAATAACGTGTACGAATTTGTTTAACGCATTAGTTTTGGTTACTCGACGGCTCCGTTCTCGTGTAGCCTACATATTGCGTTTTTTTTCTAATTTGCTTACCGGGCTAAAGGTTAGCATGCTTAAAATACGTAAGTCGTTTTGTTCAACAAATTTGAGTAGATAACTCAGCAGTTGTTTGCATCAGAGCGACAATTTTTGAGATAGTTATTAAAACTGTTTAAAGGTTGTCAAACGTTGTTTCTCGTTGTATATCCTTTAATTCTAGAGTTAAATTGATAAATAACGTGTACGAATTTGTTTAACGCATTTGTTTTGGGTACTCGACGTCTCCGTTCTCGTGTAGCCTACATATTGCGTTTTTTTTTAATTTGCTTACCGGGCTAAAGGTTAGCATGCTTAAAATACGTAAGTCGTTTTGTTCGACAAATTTGAGTAGATAACTCAGCAGTTGTTTGCATCAGAGCGACAATTTTTGAGATAGTTATTAAAACTATTTAAAGGTTGTCAAACGATGTTTCTCGTTGTATATCCTTTAATTCTAGAGTTAAATTGATAAATAACGTGTACGAATTTGTTTAACGCATTTGTTTTGGGTACTCGACGTTTCAGTTCTCGTGTAGCCTACATATTGCGTTTTTTTTAATTTGCTTACCGGGCTAAAGGTTAGCATGCTTAAAATACGTAAGTCGTTTTGTTCGACAAATTTGAGTAGATAACTCAGCAGTTGTTTGTATCAGAGCGACAATTTTTGAGATAGTTATTAAAACTGTTTAAAGGTTGTCAAACGATTTTTCTCGTTGTATATCCTTTAATACATATTGCGTTTTTTTTTTTAATTTGCTTACCGGGCTAAAGGTTAGCATGCATAAAATACGTAAGTTGTTTTGTTCAACAAATTTAAGTAGATAACTCCTCAGTTGTTTGCATCAGAGCGACAATTTTTGAGATAGTTATTAAAACTATTTAAAGGTTGTCAAACGATGTTTCTCGTTGTATATCCTTTAATTCTAGAGTTAAATTGATAAATAACGTGTACGAATTTGTTTAACGCATTTGTTTTGGGTACTCGACGTCTCCGTTCTCGTGTAGCCTACATATTGCGTTTTTTTTTTTTTTTAATTTGCTTACCGGGCTAAAGGCTAGCATGCTTAAAATACGTAAGTCGTTTTGTTCAACAAATTTGAGTAGATAACTCAGCAGTTGTTTGCATCAGAGCGACAATTTTTGAGATAGTTATTAAAACTGTTTAAAGGTTGTCACACGATGTTTCTCGTTATATGTCCTTTAATTCTAGAGTTAAATTGATAAATAACGTGTACGAATTTGTTTAACGCATTTGTTTTGGGTACTCGACGTCCCCGTTCTCGTGTAGCCTACATATTGCGTTTTTTTTAATTTGCTTACCGGGCTAAAGGTTAGCATGCATAAAATACCTAAGTCGTTTTGTTCGACAAATTTGAGTAGATAACTCAGCAGTTGTTTGCATCAGAGCGACAATTTTTGAGATAGTTATTAAAACTATTTAAAGGTTGTCAAACGATGTTTCTCGTTGTATATCCTTTAATTCTAGAGTTAAGTTGATAAATAACGTGTACGAATTTGTTTAACGCATTTGTTTTGGTTACTCGACGTCTCCCTTCTCGTGTAGCCTACATATTGCGTTTTTTTTTTTAATTTGCTTACCGGGCTAAAGGTTAGCATGCTTAAAATACGTAAGTCGTTTTGTTCAACAAATTTAAGTAGATAACTCATCAGTTGTTTGCATCAGAGCGACAATTTTTGAGATAGTTATTAAAACTGTTTAAAGGTTGTCAAACGTTGTTTCTCGTTGTATATCCTTTAATTCTAGAGTTAAATTGATAAATAACGTGTAGAAGTTGTTTAACGCATTTGTTTTGGTAACTCGACGTCTCCGTTCTCGTGTAACCTACATATTGCGTTTTTTTTCTAATTTGCTTACCGGGCTAAAGGTTAGCATACTTAAAATACGTAAGTCGTTTTGTTCAACAAATTTAAGTAGATAACTCCTCAGTTGTTTGCATCAGAGCGACAATTTTTGAGATAGTTATTAAAACTGTTTAAAGGTTGTCAAACGTTGTTCCTCGTTGTATATCCTTTAATTCTACAGTTAAATTGATAAATAACGTGTACGAATTTGTTTAACGCACTGGTTTTGGTTACTCGATGTCTCCGTTCTCGTGTAGCCTACATATTGCGTTTTTTTTTTTAATTTGCTTACCGCGCTAAAGGTGAGCATGCTTAAAATACGTAAGTCGTTTTGTTCAACAAATTTAAGCAGATAACTCCTCAGTTGTTTGCATCAGAGCGACAATTTTTGAGATAGTTATTAAAACTGTTTAAAGGTTGTCAAACGTTGTTTCTCGTTGTATATCCTTTAATTCTAGAGTTAAATTGATAAATAACGTGTACGAATTTGTTTAACGCATTTGTTTTGGTTACTCGATGTCTCCGTTCTCGTGTAGCCTACATATTGCGTTTTTTTTTTTTTTTAATTTGCTTACCGGGCTAAAGGTTAGCATGCTTAAAATACGTAAGTCGTTTTGTTCAACAAATTTGAGTAGATAACTCAGCAGTTGTTTGCATCAGAGCGACAATTTTTGAGATAGTTATTAAAACTGTTTAAAGGTTGTCAAACGATGTTTCTCGTTGTATATCCTTTAATTCTAGAGTTAAATTGATAAATAACGTGTACGAATTTGTTTAACGCATTTGTTTTGGGTACTCGACGTCTCCGTTCTCGTGTAGCCTACATATTGCATTTTTTTTAATTTGCTTACCGGGCTAAAGGTTAGCATGCTTAAAATACGTAAGTCGTTTTGTTCGACAAATTTGAGTAGATAACTCAGCAGTTGTTTGCATCAGAGCGACAATTTTTGAGATAGTTATTAAAACTATTTAAAGGTTGTCAAATGATGTTTCTCGTTGTATATCCTTTAATTCTAGAGTTAAATTGATAAATAACGTGTACGAATTTGTTTAACGCATTTGTTTTGGTTACTCGACGTCTCCGTTCTCGTGTAGCCTACATATTGCGTTTGTTTTTTTAATTTGCTTACCGGGATAGAGGTTAGCATGCTTAAAATACGTAAGTCGTTTTGTTCAACAAATTTAAGTAGATAACTCCTCAGTTGTTTGCATCAGAGCGACAATTTTTGAGATAGTTATTAAAACTGTTTAAAGGTTGTCAAACGTTGTTTCTCGTTGTATATCCTTTAATTCTATAGTTAAATTGATAAATAACGTGTACGAATTTGTTTAACGCATTTGTTTTGGTTACTCGACGGCTCCGTTCTCGTGTAGCCTACATATTGCGTTTTTTTTTTTAAATTTGCTTACCGGGCTAAAGGTTAGCATGCTTAAAATACGTAAGTCGTTTTGTTCAACAAATTTAAGTAGATAACTCCTCAGTTGTTTGCATCAGAGCGACAATTTTTGAGATAGTTATTAAAACTGTTTAAAGGTTGTCAAACGTTGTTTCTCGTTGTATATCCTTTAATTCTAGAGTTAAATTGATAAATAAGGTGTACGAATTTGTTTACCGCATTTGTTTTGGTTACTCGACGTCTCCGTTCTCGTGTAGCCTACATATTGCGTTTTTTTTTTAATTTGCTTACCGGGCTAAAGGTTAGCATGCTTAAAATACGTAAGGCGTTTTGTTCAACAAATTTGAGTAGATAACTCAGCAGTTGTTTGCATCAGAGCGACAATTTTTGAGATAGTTATTAAAACTGTTTAAAGGTTGTCAAACGATGTTTCTCGTTGTATATCCTTTAATTCTAGTGTTAAATTGATAAATACCGTGTACGAATTTGTTTAACCCATTTGTTTTGGTTACTCGACGTCTCCGTTCTCGTGTAGCCTACATATTGCGTTTTTTTTTTTTTTTTAATTTGCTTACCGGGCTAAAGGTTAGCATGCTTAAAATACGTAAGTCGTTTTGTTCAACAAATTTGAGTAGATAACTCAGCAGTTGTTTGCATCAGAGCGACAATTTTTGAGATAGTTATTAAAACTGTTTAAAGGTTGCCAAACGATGTTTCTCGTTGTATATCCTTTAATTCTAATGTTAAATTGATAAATACCGTGTACGAATTTGTTTAACGCATTTGTTTTGGTTACTCGACGGCTCCGTTCTCGTGTAGCCTACATATTGCGTTTTTTTTTTAATTTGCTTACCGGGCTAAAGGTTAGCATGCTTAAAATACGTAAGTCGTTTTGGTCAACAAATTTGAGTAGATAACTCAGCAGTTGTTTGCATCAGAGCGACAATTTTTGAGATAGTTATTAAAACTGTTTAAAGGTTGTCAAACGATGTTTCTCTTTGTATATCCTTTAATTCTAGTGTTAAATTGTTAAATACGGTGTACGAATTTGTTTAACCCATTTGTTTTGGTTACTCGACGTGTCCGTTCTCGTGTATCCTACATATTGCGTTTTTTTTTTAATTTGCTTACCGGGCTAAAGGTTAGCATGCTTAAAATACGTAAGTCGTTTTGTTCAACAAATTTGAGTAGATAACTCATCATTTGTTTGCATCAGTGCGACAATTTTTGAGATAGTTACTAAAACTGTTTAAAGGTTGTCAAACGTTGTTTCTCGTTGTATATCCTTTAATTCTAGAGTTAAATTGATAAATAACGTGTACAATTTGTTTAACGCATTTGTTTTGGTTACTCGACGGCTCCGTTCTCGTGTAGCCTACATATTGCGTTTTTTTTTTAATTTGCTTACCGGGCTAAAGGTTAGCATGGTTAAAATACGTAAGTCGTTTTGCTCAACAAATTTGAGTAGATAACTCATCAGTTGTTTGCATCAGAGCGACAATTTTTGAGATAGTTATTAAAACTGTTTAAAGGTTGTCAAACGTTGTTTCTCGTTGTATATCCTTTAATTCTGGAGTTAAATTGATAAATAACGTGTACAATTTGTTTAACGCATTTGTTTTGGTTACTCGACGGCTCCGTTCTCGTGTAGCCTACATATTGCGTTTTTTTTTTTTAATTTGCTTACCGGGCTAAAGGTTAGCATGCTTAAAATACGTAAGTCGTTTTGTTCAACAAATTTGAGTAGATAACTCAGCAGTTTTTTGCATCAGAACGACAATTTTTGAGATAGTTATTAAAACTGTTTAAAGGTTGTCAAACGTTGTTTCTCGTTGTATATCCTTTAATTCTGGAGTTAAATTGATAAATAACGTGTACAATTTGTTTAACGCATTTGTTTTGGTTACTCGACGGCTCCGTTCTCGTGTAGCCTACATATTGCGTTTTTTTTTTTTAATTTGCTTACCGCGCTAAAGGTTAGCATGCTTAAAAAACGTAAGTCGTTTGGTTCAACAAATTTAAGTAGATAACTCATAAGTTGTTTGCATCAGAGCAACAATTTTTGAGATAGTTATTAAAACTGTTTAAAGGTTGTCAAACGTTGTTTCTCGTTGTATATCCTTTAATTCTAGAGTTAAATTGATAAATAACGTGTACGAATTTGTTTAACGCATTAGTTTTGGTTACTCGACGGCTCCGTTCTCGTGTAGCCTACATATTGCGTTTTTTTCTAATTTGCTTACCGGGCTAAAGGTTAGCGTGCTTAAAATACGTAAGTCGTTTTGTTCAACAAATTTGAGTAGATAACTCAGCAGTTGTTTGCATCAGAGCGACAATTTTTGAGATAGTTATTAAAACTGTTTAAAGGTTGTCAAACGTTGTTTCTCGTTGTATATCCTTTAATTCTAGAGTTAAATTGATAAATAACGTGTACGAATTTGTTTAACGCATTTCTTTTGGTTACTCGACGTCTCCGTTCTCCTGTAGCCTACATATTGCGTTTTTTTTTTAAATTTGTTTACCGGGCTAAAGGTTAGCATGCTTAAAATACGTAAGTCGTTTTGTTCAACAAATTTAAGTAGATAACTCATCAGTTGTTTGCATCAGAGCGACAATTTTTGAGATAGTTATTAAAACTGTTTAAAGGTTGTCAAACGTTGTTTCTCGTTGTATATCCTTTAATTCTAGAGTTAAATTGATAAATAACGTGTACGAATTTGTTTAACGCATTAGTTTTGGTTACTCGACGGCTCCGTTCTCGTGTAGCCTACATATTGCGTTTTTTTTCTAATTTGCTTACCGGGCTAAAGGTTAGCATGCTTAAAATACGTAAGTCGTTTTGTTCAACAAATTTGAGTAGATAACTCAGCAGTTGTTTGCATCAGAGCGACAATTTTTGAGATAGTTATTAAAACTGTTTAAAGGTTGTCAAACGTTGTTTCTCGTTGTATATCCTTTAATTCTAGAGTTAAATTGATAAATAACGTGTACGAATTTGTTTAACGCATTTGTTTTGGGTACTCGACGTCTCCGTTCTCGTGTAGCCTACATATTGCGTTTTTTTTTAATTTGCTTACCGGGCTAAAGGTTAGCATGCTTAAAATACGTAAGTCGTTTTGTTCGACAAATTTGAGTAGATAACTCAGCAGTTGTTTGCATCAGAGCGACAATTTTTGAGATAGTTATTAAAACTATTTAAAGGTTGTCAAACGATGTTTCTCGTTGTATATCCTTTAATTCTAGAGTTAAATTGATAAATAACGTGTACGAATTTGTTTAACGCATTTGTTTTGGGTACTCGACGTTTCAGTTCTCGTGTAGCCTACATATTGCGTTTTTTTTAATTTGCTTACCGGGCTAAAGGTTAGCATGCTTAAAATACGTAAGTCGTTTTGTTCGACAAATTTGAGTAGATAACTCAGCAGTTGTTTGTATCAGAGCGACAATTTTTGAGATAGTTATTAAAACTGTTTAAAGGTTGTCAAACGATTTTTCTCGTTGTATATCCTTTAATACATATTGCGTTTTTTTTTTTAATTTGCTTACCGGGCTAAAGGTTAGCATGCATAAAATACGTAAGTTGTTTTGTTCAACAAATTTAAGTAGATAACTCCTCAGTTGTTTGCATCAGAGCGACAATTTTTGAGATAGTTATTAAAACTATTTAAAGGTTGTCAAACGATGTTTCTCGTTGTATATCCTTTAATTCTAGAGTTAAATTGATAAATAACGTGTACGAATTTGTTTAACGCATTTGTTTTGGGTACTCGACGTCTCCGTTCTCGTGTAGCCTACATATTGCGTTTTTTTTTTTTTAATTTGCTTACCGGGCTAAAGGCTAGCATGCTTAAAATACGTAAGACGTTTTGTTCAACAAATTTGAGTAGATAACTCAGCAGTTGTTTGCATCAGAGCGACAATTTTTGAGATAGTTATTAAAACTGTTTAAAGGTTGTCAAACGATGTTTCTCGTTATATGTCCTTTAATTCTAGAGTTAAATTGATAAATAACGTGTACGAATTTGTTTAACGCATTTGTTTTGGGTACTCGACGTCCCCGTTCTCGTGTAGCCTACATATTGCGTTTTTTTTAATTTGCTTACCGGGCTAAAGGTTAGCATGCATAAAATACCTAAGTCGTTTTGTTCGACAAATTTGAGTAGATAACTCAGCAGTTGTTTGCATCAGAGCGACAATTTTTGAGATAGTTATTAAAACTATTTAAAGGTTGTCAAACGATGTTTCTCGTTGTATATCCTTTAATTCTAGAGTTAAGTTGATAAATAACGTGTACGAATTTGTTTAACGCATTTGTTTTGGTTACTCGACGTCTCCGTTCTCGTGTAGCCTACATATTGCGTTTTTTTTTTTAATTTGCTTACCGGGCTAAAGGTTAGCATGCTTAAAATACGTAAGTCGTTTTGTTCGACAAATTTGAGTAGATAACTCAGCAGTTGTTTGCATCAGAGCGACAATTTTTGAGATAGTTATTAAAACTGTTTAAAGGTTGTCAAACGATGTTTCTCGTTGTATATCCTTTAATTCTAGAGTTAAATTGATAAATAACGTGTACGAATTTGTTTAACGCATTTGTTTTGGTTACTCGACGGCTCCGTTCTCGTGTAGCCTACATATTGCGTTTTTTTTTTTTTTGCTTACCGGGCTAAAGGTTAGCATGCTTAAAATACGTAAGTCGTTTTGTTCAACAAATTTAAGTAGATAACTCCTCAGTTGTTTGCATCAGAGCGACAATTTTTGAGATAGTTATTAAAACTGTTCAAAGGTTGTCAAACGTTGTTTCTCGTTGTATATCCTTTAATTCTAGAGTTAAATTGATAAATAAGGTGTACGAATTTGTTTACCGCATTTGTTTTGGTTACTCGACGTCTCCGTTCTCGTGTAGCCTACATATTGCGTTTTTTTTTTAATTTGCTTTCCGGGCTAAAGGTTAGCATGCTTAAAATACGTAAGTCGTTTTGTTCAACAAATTTGAGTAGATAACTCAGCAGTTGTTTGCATCAGAGCGATAATTTTCGAGATAGTTATTAAAACTGTTTAAAGGTTGTCAAACGATGTTTCTCGTTGTATATCCTTTAATTCTAGTGTTAAATTGATAAATACCGTGTACGAATTTGTTTAACCCATTTGTTTTGGTTACTCGACGTCTCCGTTCTCGTGTAGCCTACATATTGCGTTTTTTTTTTTTAATTTGCTTACCGGGCTAAAGGTTAGCATGCTTAAAATACGTAAGTCGTTTTGTTCAACAAATTTGAGTAGATAACTCAGCAGTTGTTTGCATCAGAGCGACAATTTTTGAGATAGTTATTAAAACTGTTTAAAGGTTGTCAAACGATGTTTCTCGTTGTATATCCTTTAATTCTAGTGTTAAATTGATAAATACCGTGTACGAATTTGTTTAACGTATTTGTTTTGGTTACTCGACGGCTCCGTTCTCGTGTAGCCTACATATTGCGTTTTTTTTTTTAATTTGCTTACCGGGCTAAAGGTTAGCATGCTTAAAATACGTAAGTCGTTTTGTTCAACAAATTTGAGTAGATAACTCAGCAGTTGTTTGCATCAGAGCGACAATTTTTGAGATAGTTTTTAAAACTGTTTAAAGGTTGTCAAACGATGTTTCTCTTTGTATATCCTTTAATTCTAGTGTTAAATTGTTAAATACGGTGTACGAATTTGTTTAACCCATTTGTTTTGGTTACTCGACGTCTCCGTTCTCGTGTATCCTACATATTGCGTTTTTTTTTTTAATTTGCTTACCGGGCTAAAGGTTAGCATGCTTAAAATACGTAAGTCGTTTTGTTCAACAAATTTGAGTAGATAACTCATCATTTGTTTGCATCAGTGCGACAATTTTTGAGATAGTTATTAAAACTGTTTAAAGGTTGTCAAACGTTGTTTCTCATTGTATATCCTTTAATTCTAGAGTTAAATTGATAAATAACGTGTACGAATTTGTTTAACGCATTTGTTTTGGTTACTCGACGTCTCCGTTCTCGTGCAGCCTACATATTGCGTTTTTTTTTTTTAATTTGCTTACCGGGCTAAAGGTTAGCATGCTTAAAATACGTAAGTCGTTTTGTTCAACAAATTTGAGTAGATAACTCAGCAGTTGTTTGCATCAGAGCGACAATTTTTGAGATAGTTATTAAAACTGTTTAAAGGTTGTCAAACGTTGTTTCTCGTTGTATATCCTTTAATTCTAGAGTTAAATTGATAAATAACGTGTACGAATTTGTTTAACGCATTTGTTTTGGTTACTCGACGGCTCCGTTCTCGTGTAGCCTACATATTGCGTTTTTTTTCTAATTTGCTTACCGGGCTAAAGGTTAGCATGCTTAAAATACGTAAGTCGTTTTGTTCAACAAATTTAAGTAGATAACTCTTCAGTTATTTGCACCAGAGCGACAATTTTTGAAATAGTTATTAAAACTGTTTAAAGGTTGTCAAACATTGTTTCTCGTTGTATATCCTTTAATTCTAGAGTTAAATTGATAAATAACGTGTACGAATTTGTTTAACGCATTTGTTTTGGTTACTCGACGTCTCCGTTCTCGTGTAGCCTGCATATTGCGTTTTTTTTCTAATTTGCTTACCGGGCTAAAGGTTAGCATGCTTAAAATACGTAAGTCGTTTTGTTCAACAAATTTGAGTAGATAACTCCTCAGTTGTTTGCATCAGAGCGACAATTTTTGAGATAGTTATTAAAACTGTTTAAAGGTTGTCAAACGTTGTTTCTCGTTGTATATCCTTTAATTCTAGAGTTAAATTGATAAATAACGTGTACGAATTTGTTTAACGCATTTGTTTTGGTTACTCGACGTCTCCGTTCTCATGTAGCCTACATATTGCGTTTTTTTTTTTAATTTGCTTACCGGGCTAAAGGTTAGCATGCTTAAAATACGTAAGTCGTTTTGTTCAACAAATTTGAGTAGATAACTCAGCAGTTGTTTGCATCACAGCGACAATTTTTGAGATAGTTATTAAAACTATTTAAAGGTTGTCAAACGATGTTTCTCGTTGTATATCCTTTAATTCTAGAGTTAAATTGATAAATAACGTGTACGAATTTGTTTAACGCATTTGTTTTGGTTACTCGATGGCTCCGTTCTCGTGTAGCCTACATATTGCGTTTTTTTTTTTAATTTGCTTACCGGGCTAAAGGTTAGCATGCTTAAAATACGTAAGTCGTTTTGTTCAACAAATTTAAGTAGATAACTCAGCAGTTGTTTGCATCAGAGCGCCAATTTTTGAGATAGTTATTAAAACTATTTAAAGGTTGTCAAACGATGTTTCTCGTTGTATATCCTTTAATTCTAGAGTTAAATTGATAAATAACGTGTACGAATTTGTTTAACGCATTTGTTTTGGTTACTCGACGTCTCCGTTCTCATGTAGCCTACATATTGCGTTTTTTTTTTAATTTGCTTACCGGGCTAAAGGTTAGCATGCTTAAAATACGTAAGTCGTTTTGTTCAACAAATTTGAGTAGATAACTCAGCAGTTGTTTGCATCACAGCGACAATTTTTGAGATAGTTATTAAAACTATTTAAAGGTTGTCAAACGATGTTTCTCGTTGTATATCCTTTAATTCTAGAGTTAAATTGATAAATAACGTGTACGAATTTGTTTAAAGCATTTGTTTTGGTTACTCGATGGCTCCGTTCTCGTGTAGCCTACATATTGCGTTTTTTTTTTTAATTTGCTTACCGGGCTAAAAGTTAGCATGCTTAAAATACGTAAGTCGTTTTGTTCAACAAATTTAAGTAGATAACTCCTCAGTTATTTGCATCAGAGCGACAATTTTTGAAATAGGTATTAAAACTGTTTAAAGGTTGTCAAACGTTGTTTCTCGTTGTATATCCTTTAATTCTAGAGTTAAATTGATAAATAACGTGTACGAATTTGTTTAACGCATTTGTTTTGGTTACTCGACGTCTCCGTTCTCGTGTAGCCTGCATATTGCGTTTTTTTTTTTAATTTCCTTACCGGGCTAAAGGTTAGCATGCTTAAAATACGTAAGTCGTTTTGTTCAACAAATTTAAGTAGATAACTCCTCAGTTATTTGCATCAGAGCGACAATTTTTGAAATAGGTATTAAAACTGTTTAAAGGTTGTCAAACGTTGTTTCTCGTTGTATATACTTTAATTCTAGAGTTAAATTGATAAATAACGTGTACGAATTTGTTTAACGCATTTGTTTTGGTTACTCGACGGCTCCGTTCTCGTGTAGCCTACATATTGCGTTTTTTTTCTAATTTGCTTACCGGGCTAAAGGTTAGCATGCTTAAAATACGTAAGTCGTTTTGTTCAACAAATTTAAGTAGATAACTCCTCAGTTATTTGCATCAGAGCGACAATTTTTGAAATAGGTATTAAAACTGTTTAAAGGTTGTCAAACGTTGTTTCTCGTTGTATATCCTTTAATTCTAGAGTTAAATTGATAAATAACGTGTACGAATTTGTTTAACGCATTTGTTTTGGTTACTCGACGGCTCCGTTCTCGTGTAGCCTACATATTGCGTTTTTTTTCTAATTTGCTTACCGGGCTAAAGGTTAGCATGCTTAAAATACGTAAGTCGTTTTGTTCAACAAATTTAAGTAGATAACTCCTCAGTTATTTGCACCAGAGCGACAATTTTTGAAATAGTTATTAAAACTGTTTAAAGGTTGTCAAACGTTGTTTCTCGTTGTATATCCTTTAATTCTAGAGTTAAATTGATAAATAACGTGTACGAATTTGTTTAACGCATTTGTTTTGGTTACTCGACGTCTCCGTTCTCGTGTAGCCTGCATATTGCGTTTTTTTTCTAATTTGCTTACCGGGCTAAAGGTTAGCATGCTTAAAATACGTAAGTCGTTTTGTTCAACAAATTTGAGTAGATAACTCCTCAGTTGTTTGCATCAGAGCGACAATTTTTGAGATAGTTATTAAAACTGTTTAAAGGTTGTCAAACGTTGTTTCTCGTTGTATATCCTTTAATTCTAGAGTTAAATTGATAAATAACGTGTACGAATTTGTTTAACGCATTTGTTTTGGTTACTCGACGTCTCCGTTCTCATGTAGCCTACATATTGCGTTTTTTTTTTTAATTTGCTTACCGGGCTAAAGGTTAGCATGCTTAAAATACGTAAGTCGTTTTGTTCAACAAATTTGAGTAGATAACTCAGCAGTTGTTTGCATCACAGCGACAATTTTTGAGATAGTTATTAAAACTATTTAAAGGTTGTCAAACGATGTTTCTCGTTGTATATCCTTTAATTCTAGAGTTAAATTGATAAATAACGTGTACGAATTTGTTTAACGCATTTGTTTTGGTTACTCGATGGCTCCGTTCTCGTGTAGCCTACATATTGCGTTTTTTTTTTTAATTTGCTTACCGGGCTAAAGGTTAGCATGCTTAAAATACGTAAGTCGTTTTGTTCAACAAATTTAAGTAGATAACTCAGCAGTTGTTTGCATCAGAGCGCCAATTTTTGAGATAGTTATTAAAACTATTTAAAGGTTGTCAAACGATGTTTCTCGTTGTATATCCTTTAATTCTAGAGTTAAATTGATAAATAACGTGTACGAATTTGTTTAACGCATTTGTTTTGGTTACTCGACGTCTCCGTTCTCATGTAGCCTACATATTGCGTTTTTTTTTTTAATTTGCTTACCGGGCTAAAGGTTAGCATGCTTAAAATACGTAAGTCGTTTTGTTCAACAAATTTGAGTAGATAACTCAGCAGTTGTTTGCATCACAGCGACAATTTTTGAGATAGTTATTAAAACTATTTAAAGGTTGTCAAACGATGTTTCTCGTTGTATATCCTTTAATTCTAGAGTTAAATTGATAAATAACGTGTACGAATTTGTTTAACGCATTTGTTTTGGTTACTCGATGGCTCCGTTCTCGTGTAGCCTACATATTGCGTTTTTTTTTTTAATTTGCTTACCGGGCTAAAGGTTAGCATGCTTAAAATACGTAAGTCGTTTTGTTCAACAAATTTAAGTAGATAACTCCTCAGTTATTTGCATCAGAGCGACAATTTTTGAAATAGGTATTAAAACTGTTTAAAGGTTGTCAAACGTTGTTTCTCGTTGTATATCCTTTAATTCTAGAGTTAAATTGATAAATAACGTGTACGAATTTGTTTAACGCATTTGTTTTGGTTACTCGACGTCTCCGTTCTCGTGTAGCCTGCATATTGCGTTTTTTTTCTAATTTGCATACCGGGCTAAAGGTTAGCATGCTTAAAATACGTAAGTCGTCTTGTTCAACAAATTTAAGTAGATAACTCCTCAGTTGTTTGCATCAGAGCGACAATTTTTGAGATAGTTATTAAAACTGTTTAAAGGTTGTCAAACGTTGTTTCTCGTTGTATATCCTTTAATTCTAGAGTTAAATTGATAAATAACGTGTACGAATTTGTTTTGGTTACTCGACGTCTCCGTTCTCGTGTAGCCTACATATTGCGTTTTTTTTTTTCTAATTTGCTTACCGGGATAAAGGTTAGCATGCTTAAAATACGTAAGTCGTTTTGTTCAAGAAATTTAAGTAGATAAATCCTCAGTTGTTTGCATCAGAGCGACAATTTTTGAGATAGTTATTAAAACTGTTTAAAGGTTGTCAAACGTTGTTTCTCGTTGTATATCCTTTAATTCCAGAGTTAAATTGATAAATAACGTGTACGAATTTGTGTAACGCATTTATTTTGGTTACTCGACGGCTCCGTTCTCGTGTAGCCTACATATTGCGTTTTTTTTTTTTTTAATTTGCTTACCGGGCTAAAGGTTAGCATGCTTAAAATACGTAAGTCGTTTTGTTAAACAATTTTGAGTAGATAACTCAGCAGTTGTTTGCATCAGAGCGACAATTTTTGAGATAGTTATTAAAACTGTTTAAAGGTTGTCAAACGTTGTTTCTCGTTGTATATCCTTTAATTCTACTGTTAAATTGATAAATACCGTGTACGAATTTGTTTAACGCATTTGTTTTGGTTACTCGATGGCTCCGTTCTCGTGTAGCCTACATATTGTGTTTTTTTTTTAATTTGCTTACCGAGCTAAAGGTTAGCATGCCTAAAATACGTAAGTCGTTTTGTTCAACAAATTTGAGTAGATAACTCAGCAGTTGTTTGCATCAGAGCGACAATTTTTGAGATAGTTATTAAAACTGTTTAAAGGTTGTCAAACGTTGTTTCTCGTTGTATATCCTTTAATTCTAGAGTTAAATTGATAAATAACGTGTACGAATTTGTTTAACGCATTTGTTTTGGTTACTCGACGGCTCCGTTCTCGTGTAGCCTACATATTGCGTTTTTTTTTTAATTTGCTTACCGAGCTAAAGGTTAGCATGCTTAAAATACGTAAGTCGTTTTGTTCAACAAATTTGAGTAGATAACTCAGCAGTTGTTTGCATCAGAGCGACAATTTTTGAGATAGTTATTAAAACTATTTAAAGGTTGTCAAACGATGTTTCTCGTTGTATATCCTTTAATTCTAGAGTTAAATTGATAAATAACGTGTACGAATTTGTTTAACGCATTTGTTTTGGTTACTCGACGTCTCCGTTCTCGTGTAGCCTACATATTGCGTTTTTTTTTTAATCTGCTTACCGAGCTAAAGGTTAGCATGCTTAAAATACGTAAGTCGTTTTGTTCAACAAATTTGAGTAGATAACTCAGCAGTTGTTTGCATCAGAGCGGCAATTTTTGAGATAGTTGTTAAAACTGTTTAAAGGTTGTCAAACGTTGTTTCTCGTTGTATATCCTTTAATTCTAGAGTTAAATTGATAAATAACGTGTACGAATTTGTTTAACGCATTTGTTTTGGTTACTCGATGGCTCCGTTCTCGTGTAGCCTACATATTGCGTTTTTTTTTTAATTTGCTTACCGGGCTAAAGGTTAGCATGCTTAAAATACGTAAGTCGTTTTGTTCAACAAATTTGAGTAGATAACTCATCAGTTGTTTGCATCAGAGCGACAATTTTTGAGATAGTTATTAAAACTGTTTAAAGGTTGTCAAACGTTATTTCTCGTTGTATATCCTTTAATTCTAGAGTTAAATTGATAAATAACGTGTACGAATTTGTTTAACGCATTTGTTTTGTTACTCGACGGCTCCGTTCTCGTGTAGCCTACATATTGCGTTTTTTTTTTAATTTGCTTACCGAGCTAAAGGTTAGCATGCTTAAAATACGTAAGTCGTTTTGTTCAACAAATTTGAGTATATAACTCAGCAGTTGTTTGCATCAGAGCGCCAATTTTTGAGATAGTTATTAAAACTATTTCAAGGTTGTCAAACGATGTTTCTCGTTGTATATCCTTTAATTCTAGAGTTAAATTGATAAATAACGTGTACTAATTTGTTTAACGCATTTGTTTTGGTTACTCGACGTCTCCGTTCTCGTGTAGCCTACATATTGCGTTTTTTTTTTTAATTTGCTTACCGGGCTAAAGGTTAGCATGCTTAAAATACGTAAGTCGTTTTGTTCAACAAATTTGAGTAGATAACTCAGCAGTTGTTTGCATCAGAGCGACAATTTTTGAGATAGTTATTAAAACTATTTAAAGGTTGTCAAACGATGTTTCTCGTTGTATATCCTTTAATTCTAGAGTTAAATTGATAAATAACGTGTACTAATTTGTTTAACGCATTTGTTTTGGTTACTCGACGTCTCCGTTCTCGTGTAGCCTACATATTGCGTTTTTTTTTTTTAATTTGCTTACCGGGCTAAAGGTTAGCATGCTTAAAATACGTAAGTCGTTTTGTTCAACAAATTTGAGTAGATAACTCAGCAGTTGTTTGCATCAGAGCGACAATTTTTGAGATAGTTATTAAAACTGTTTAAAGGTTGTCAAACGTTGTTTCTCGTTGTATATCCTTTAATTCTAGAGTTAAATTGATAAATAACGTGTACGAATTTGTTTAACGCATTTGTTTTGGTTACTCGATGGCTCCGTTCTCGTGTAGCCTACATATTGCGTTTTTTTTTTCAATTTGCTTACCGAGCTAAAGGTTAGCATGTTTAAAATACGTAAGTCGTTTTGTTCAACAAATTTGAGTAGATAACTCTTCAGTTGTTGGCATCAGAGCGACAATTTTTGAGATACTTATTAAAACTGTTTAAAGGTTGTCAAACGTTGTTTCTCGTTGTATATCCTTTAATTCTAGAGTTAAATTGATAAATAACGTGTACGAATTTGTTTAACGCATTTGTTTTGGTTACTCGACGTCTCCGTTCTCGTGTAGCCTACATATTGCGTTTTTTTTTTCATTTGCTTACCGGGCTAAAGGGTAGCATGCTTAAAATACGTAAGTCGTTTTGTTCAACAAATTTGAGTAGATAACTCAGCAGTTGTTTGCATCAGAGCGACAATTTTTGAGATAGTTACTAAAACTGTTTAAAGTTTGTCAAACGTTGTTTCTCGTTGTTCTAGAGTTAAATTGATAAATAACGTGTACGAATTTGTTTAACGTATTTGTTTTGGTTACTCGACGGCTCCGTTCTCGTGTAGCCTACATATTGCGTTTTTTTTTAATTTGCTTACAGGGCTAAAGGTTAGCATGCTTAAAATACGTAAGTCGTTTTGTTCAACAAATTTGAGTAGATAAATCATCAGTTGTTTGCATCAGAGCGACAATTTTTGAGATAGTTATTAAAACAGTTTAAAGGTTGTCAAACGTTGTTTCTCGTTGTATATCCTTTAATTCTAGAGTTAAATTGATATATAACGTTTACGAATTTGTTTAACGCATTTGTTTTGGTTACTCGACGTCTCCGTTCTCGTGTAGCCTACATATTGCGTTTTTTTTCTAATTTGCTCACCGGGCTAAAGGTTAGCATGCTTAAAATACCTAAGTCGTTTTGTTCAACAAATTTAAGTAGATAACTCCTCAGTTGTTCGCATCAGAGCGACAATTTTTGAGATAGTTATTAAAACTGTTTAAAGGTTGTCAAACGTTGTTTTTCGTTGTATATCCTTTAATTCTAGAGTTAAATTGATAAATAACGTGTACGAATTTGTTTAACGCATTTGTTTTGGTTACTCGACGTCTCCGTTCTCGTGTAGCCTAGATATTGCGTTTTTTTTTTTAATTTGCTTACCGGGCTAAAGGTTAGCATGCTTAAAATACGTAAGTCGTTTTGTTCAACAAATTTGAGTAGATAACTCAGCAGTTGTTTGCATCAGAGCGACAATTTTTGAGATAGTTATTAAAACTGTTTAAAGGTTGTCAAACGTTGTTTCTCGTTGCATATCCTTTAATTCTAGAGTTAAATTGATAAATAACGTGTACGAATTTGTTTAACGCATTTGTTTTGGTTACTCGACGTCTCCGTTCTCGTGTAGCCTACATATTGCTTTTTTTTTTTAATTTGCTTACCGCGCTAAAGGTTGTCAAACGTTGTTTCTCGTTGTATATCCTTTAATTCTAGAGTTAAATTGATAAATAACGTGTACTAATTTGTTTAACGCATTTGTTTTGGTTACTCGACGTCTCCGTTCTCGTGTAGCCTACATATTGCGTTTTTTTTTAATTTGCTTACCGGGCTAAAGGTTAGCATGCTTAAAATACGTAAGTCGTTTTGTTCAACAAATTTGAGTAGATAACTCAGCAGTTGTTTGCATCAGAGCGACAATTTTTGAGATAGTTATTAAAACTATTTAAAGGTTGTCAAACGATGCTTCTCTTTGTATATCCTTTAATTCTAGAGTTAAATTGATAAATAACGTGTACGAATTTGTTTAACGCATTTGTTTTGGTTACTCGACGGCTCCGTTCTCGTGTAGCCTACATATTGCGTTTTTTTTTCTAATTTGCTTACCGGGCTAAAGGTTAGCATGCTTAAAATACGTAAGTCGTTTTGTTCAACAAATTTGAGTAGATAACTCAGCAGTCGTTTGCATCAGAGCGACAATTTTTGAGATAGTTATTAAAACTGTTTAAAGGTTGTCAAACGTTGTTTCTCGTTGTATATCCTTTAATTCTACAGTTAAATTGATAAATAACGTGTACGAATTTGTTTAACGCATTTTTTTTGGTTACTCGACGGCTCCGTTCTCGTTAGCCTACATATTGCGTTTTTTTTTCTAATTTGCTTACCGGGCTAAAGGTTAGAATGCCTAAAATACGTAAGTCGTTTTGTTCAACAAATTTAAGTAGATAACTCATCAGTTGTTTGCATCAGAGCGACAATTTTTGAGATAGTTATTAAAACTGTTTAAAGGTTGTCAAACGTTGTTTCTCGTTGTATATCCTTTAACTCTAGAGTCAAATTGATAAATAACGTATACGAATTTGTTTAACGCATTTGTTTTGGTTACCCGACGTCTCCGTTCTCGTGTAGCCTACATATTGCGTTTTTTTTTTAATTTGCTTACAGGGCTAAAGGTTAGCATGCTTAAAATACGTAAGTCGTTTTGTTCAACAAATTTGAGTAGATAACTCCTCAGCTGTTTGCATCAGAGCGACAATTTTTGAGATAGTTATTAAAATTGTTTAAAGGTTGTCAAACGATGTTTCTCGTTGTATATCCTTTAATTCTAGAGTTAAATTGATAAATAACGTGTACGAATTTGTTTAACGCATTTGTTTTGGTTACTCAACGTCTCCGTTCTCGTGTAGCCTACATATTGCGTTTTTTTTCTAATTTGCTTACCGGGCTAAAGGTTAGCATGCTTAAAATACGTAAGTCGTTTTGTTCAACAAATTTGAGTAGATAACTCAGCAGTTGTTTGCATCAGAGCGACAATTTTTGAGATAGTTATTAAAACTGTTTAAAGGTTGTCAAACGATGTTTCTCGTTGTATATCCTTTAATTCTAGAGTTAAATTGATAAATAACGTGTACTAATTTGTTTAACGCATTTGTTTTGGTTACTCGACGTCTCCGTTCTCGTGTAGCCTACATATTGCGTTTTTTTTTTAATTTGCTTACCGGGCTAAAGGTTAGCATGCTTAAAATACGTAAGTCGTTTTGTTCAACAAATTTGAGTAGATAACTCCTCAGCTGTTTGCATCAGAGCGACAACTTTTAAGATAGTTATTAAAACTGTTTAAAGGTTGTCAAACGATGTTTCTCATTGTATATCCTTTAATTCTAGAGTTAAATTGATAAATAACGTGTACTAATTTGTTTAACGCATTTGTTTTGGTTACTCGACGTCTCCGTTCTCGTGTAGCCTACATATTGCGTTTTTTTTTTTAATTTGCTTACCGGGCTAAAGGTTAGCATGCTTAAAATACGTAAGTCGTTTTGTTCAACAAATTTGAGTAGATAACTCAGCAGTAGTTTGCATCAGAGCGACAATTTTTGAGATAGTTATTAAAACTGTTTAAAGGTTGTCAAACGTTGTTTCTCGTTGTATATCCTTTAATTCTAGAGTTAAATTGATAAATAACGTGTACGAATTTGTTTAACGCATTTGTTTTGGTTACTCGATGGCTCCGTTCTCGTGTAGCCTACATATTGTGTTTTTTTTTTAATTTCTTACCGAGCTAAAGGTTAGCATGCCTAAAATACGTAAGTCGTTTTGTTCAACAAATTTGAGTAGATAACTCAGCAGTTGTTTGCATCAGAGCGACAATTTTTGAGATAGTTATTAAAACTGTTTAAAGGTTGTCAAACGTTGTTTCTCGTTGTATATCCTTTAATTCTAGAGTTAAATTGATAAATAACGTGTACGAATTTGTTTAACGCATTTGTTTTGGTTACTCGACGGCTCCGTTCTCGTGTAGCCTACATATTGCGTTTTTTTTTTTAATTTGCTTACCGAGCTAAAGGTTAGCATGCTTAAAATACGTAAGTCGTTTTGTTCAACAAATTTGAGTAGATAACTCAGCAGTTGTTTGCATCAGAGCGACAATTTTTGAGATAGTTATTAAAACTATTTAAAGGTTGTCAAACGATGTTTCTCGTTGTATATCCTTTAATTCTAGAGTTAAATTGATAAATAACGTGTACGAATTTGTTTAACGCATTTGTTTTGGTTACTTGACGGCTCCGTTCTCGTGTAGCCTACATATTGCGTTTTTTTTTAATCTGCTTACCGAGGTAAAGGTTAGCATGCTTAAAATACGTAAGTCGTTTTGTTCAACAAATTTGAGTAGATAACTCAGCAGTTGTTTGCATCAGAGCGGCAATTTTTGAGATAGTTATTAAAACTGTTTAAAGGTTGTCAAACGTTGTTTCTCGTTGTATATCCTTTAATTCTAGAGTTAAATTGATAAATAACGTGTACGAATTTGTTTAACGCATTTGTTTTGGTTACTCGATGGCTCCGTTCTCGTGTGGCCTACATATTGCGTTTTTTTTTTAATTTGCTTACCGGGCTAAAGGTTAGCATGCTTAAAATACGTAAGTCGTTTTGTTCAACAAATTTGAGTAGATAACTCATCAGTTGTTTGCATCAGAGCGACAATTTTTGAGATAGTTATTAAAACTGTTTAAAGGTTGTCAAACGTTATTTCTCGTTGTATATCCTTTAATTCTAGAGTTAAATTGATAAATAACGTGTACGAATTTGTTTAACGCATTTGTTTTGGTTACTCGACGGCTCCGTTCTCGTGTAGCCTACATATTGCGTTTTTTTTTTAATTTGCTTACCGAGCTAAAGGTTAGCATGCTTAAAATACGTAAGTCGTTTTGTTCAACAAATTTTAGTATATAACTCAGCAGTTGTTTGCATCAGAGCGACAATTTTTGAGATAGTTATTAAAACTATTTAAAGGTTGTCAAACGATGTTTCTCGTTATATATCCTTTAATTCTAGAGTTAAATTGATAAATAACGTGTACTAATTTGTTTAACGCATTTGTTTTGGTTACTCGATGTCTCCGTTCTCGTGTAGCCTACATATTGCGTTTTTTTTTTAATTTGCTTACCGGGCTAAAGGTTAGCATGCTTAGAATACGTAAGTCGTTTTGTTCAACAAATTTGAGTAGATAACTCAGCAGTTGTTTGCATCAGAGCGACAATTTTTGAGATAGTTATTAAAACTGTTTAAAGGTTGTCAAACGTTGTTTCTCGATGTATATCCTTTAATTCTAGAGTTAAATTGATAAATAACGTATACGAATTTGTTTAACGCATTTGTTTTGGTTACTCGATGGCTCCGTTCTCGTGTAGCCTACATATTGCGTTTTTTTTTTTAATTTGCTTACCGAGCTAAACGTTAGCATGCTTAAAATACGTAAGTCGTTTTGTTCAACAAATTTGAGTAGATAACTCAGCAGTTGTTTGCATCAGAGCGACAATTTTTGAGATAGTTATTAAAACTATTTAAAGGTTGTCAAACGATGTTTCTCGTTGTATATCCTTTAATTCTAGAGTTAAATTGATAAATAACGTGTACTAATTTGTTTAACGCATTTGTTTTGGTTACTCGACGTCTCCGTTCTCGTGTAGCCTACATATTGCGTTTTTTTTTTTAATTTGCTTACCGGGCTAAAGGTTAGCATGCTTAAAATACGTAAGTCGTTTTGTTCAACAAATTTGAGTAGATAACTCAGCAGTTGTTTGCATCAGAGCGACAATTTTTGAGATAGTTATTAAAACTATTTAAAGGTTGTCAAACGTTGTTTCTCGTTGTATATCCTTTAATTCTAGAGTTAAATTGATAAATAACGTGTACTAATTTGTTTAACGCATTTGTTTTGGTTACTCGACGTCTCCGTTCTCGTGTAGCCTACATATTGCGTTTTTTTTTTTTAATTTGCTTACCGGGCTAAAGGTTAGCATGCTTAAAATACGTAAGTCGTTTTGTTCAACAAATTTGAGTAGATAACTCAGCAGTTGTTTGCATCAGAGCGACAATTTTTGAGATAGTTATTAAAACTGTTTAAAGGTTGTCAAACGTTGTTTCTCGTTGTATATCCTTTAATTCTAGAGTTAAATTGATAAATAACGTGTACGAATTTGTTTAACGCATTTGTTTTGGTTACTCGATGGCTCCGTTCTCGTGTAGCCTACATATTGCGTTTTTTTTTTCAATTTGCTTACCGAGCTAAAGGTTAGCATGTTTAAAATACGTAAGTCGTTTTGTTCAACAAATTTGAGTAGATAACTCTTCAGTTGTTGGCATCAGAGCGACAATTTTTGAGATACTTATTAAAACTGTTTAAAGGTTGTCAAACGTTGTTTCTCGTTGTATATCCTTTAATTCTAGAGTTAAATTGATAAATAACGTGTACGAATTTGTTTAACGCATTTGTTTTGGTTACTCGACGTCTCCGTTCTCGTGTAGCCTACATATTGCGTTTTTTTTTTCATTTGCTTACCGGGCTAAAGGGTAGCATGCTTAAAATACGTAAGTCGTTTTGTTCAACAAATTTGAGTAGATAACTCAGCAGTTGTTTGCATCAGAGCGACAATTTTTGAGATAGTTACTAAAACTGTTTAAAGGTTGTCAAACGTTGTTTCTCGTTGTTCTAGAGTTAAATTGATAAATAACGTGTACGAATTTGTTTAACGTATTTGTTTTGGTTACTCGACGGCTCCGTTCTCGTGTAGCCTACATATTGCGTTTTTTTTTTAATTTGCTTACAGGGCTAAAGGTTAGCATGCTTAAAATACGTAAGTCGTTTTGTTCAACAAATTTGAGTAGATAAATCATCAGTTGTTTGCATCAGAGCGACAATTTTTGAGATAGTTATTAAAACAGTTTAAAGGTTGTCAAACGTTGTTTCTCGTTGTATATCCTTTAATTCTAGAGTTAAATTGATATATAACGTTTACGAATTTGTTTAACGCATTTGTTTTGGTTACTCGACGTCTCCGTTCTCGTGTAGCCTACATATTGCGTTTTTTTTCTAATTTGCTTACCGGGCTAAAGGTTAGCATGCTTAAAATACCTAAGTCGTTTTGTTCAACAAATTTAAGTAGATAACTCCTCAGTTGTTCGCATCAGAGCGACAATTTTTGAGATAGTTATTAAAACTGTTTAAAGGTTGTCAAACGTTGTTTCTCGTTGTATATCCTTTAATTTCAGAGTTAAATTGATAAATAACGTGTACGAATTTGTTTAACGCATTTGTTTTGGTTACTCGACGTCTCCGTTCTCGTGTAGCCTAGATATTGCGTTTTTTTTTTTAATTTGCTTACCGGGCTAAAGGTTAGCATGCTTAAAATACGTAAGTCGTTTTGTTCAACAAATTTGAGTAGATAACTCAGCAGTTGTTTGCATCAGAGCGACAATTTTTGAGATAGTTATTAAAACTGTTTAAAGGTTGTCAAACGTTGTTTCTCGTTGCATATCCTTTAATTCTAGAGTTAAATTGATAAATAACGTGTACGAATTTGTTTAACGCATTTGTTTTGGTTACTCGACGTCTCCGTTCTCGTGTAGCCTACATATTGCTTTTTTTTTTTAATTTGCTTACCGCGCTAAAGGTTAGCATGCTTAAAATACGTAAGTCGTTTTGTTCAACAAATTTGAGTAGATAACTCAGCAGTTGTTTGCATCAGAGCGACAATTTTTGAGATAGTTATTAAAACTGTTTGAAGGTTGTCAAACGTTGTTTCTCGTTGTATATCCTTTAATTCTAGAGTTAAATTTATAAATAACGTGTACGAATTTGTTTAACGCATTTGTTTTGGTTACTCGACGTCTCCGTTCTCGTGTAGCCTACATATTGCGTTTTTTTTCTAATTTGCTTACGGGGCTAAAGGTTAGCATGCTTAAAATATGTAAGTCGTTTTGTTCAACAAATTTAAGTAGATAACTCCTCAGTTGTTTGCATCAGAGCGACAATTTTTGAGATAGTTATTAAAACTGTTTAAAGGTTGTCAAACGTTGTTTCTCGTTGTATATCCTTTAATTCTAGAGTTAAATTGATAAATAACGTGTACGAATTTGTTTAACGCATTTGTTTTGGTTACTCGACGTCTCCGTTCTCGTGTAGCCTACATATTGCGTTTTTTTTTTAATTTGCTTACCGGCTAAAGGTTAGCATGCTTAAAATACGTAAGTCGTTTTGTTCAACAAATTTGAGTAGATAACTCAGCAGTTGTTTGCATCAGAGCGACAATTTTTTAGAAAGTTATTAAAACTGTTTAAAGGTTGTCAAACGTTGTTTCTCGTTGTATATCCTTTAATTCTAGAGTTAAATTGATAAATAACGTGTACGAATTTGTTTAACGCATTTGTTTTGGTTACTCGACGTCTCCGTTCTCGTGTAGCCTACATATTGCGTTTTTTTTTTAATTTGCTTACCGGGCTAAAGGTTAGCATGCTTAAAAGACGTAAGTCGTTTTGTTCAACAAATTTGAGTAGATAACTCAGCAGTTGTTTGCATCAGAGCGACAATTTTTGAGATTGTTATTAAAACTGTTTAAAGGTTGTCAAACGTTGTTTTTCGTTGTATATCCTTTAATTCTAGAGTTAAATTGATAAATAACGTGTACGAATTTGTTTAACGCATTTGTTTTGGTTACTCGACGTCTCCGTTCTCGTGTAGCCTACATATTGGGTTTTTTTCTAATTTGCTTACCGGGCTAAAGGTCAGCGTGCTTAAAATACGTAAGTCGTTTTGTTCAACAAATATGAGTAGATAACTCAGCAGTTGTTTGCATCAGAGCGACAATTTTTGAGATAGTTATTAAAACTATTTAAAGGTTGTCAAACGTTGTTTCTCGTTGTATATCCTTTAATTCTAGAGTTAAATTGATAAATATTTGTTTTGGTTACTCGACGGCTCCGTTCTCGTGTAGCCTACATATTGCTTTTTTTTCTAATTTGCTTACCGGGCTAAAGGTTAGCATGCTTAAAATACGTAAGTCGTTTTGTTCAACAAATTTGAGTAGATAACTCAGCAGTTGTTTGCATCAGAGCGACAATTTTTGAGATAGTTATTAAAACTGTTTAAAGGTTGTCAAACGTTGTTTCTCGTTGTATATCCTTTAATTCTAGAGTTAAATTGATAAATAACGTGTACGAATTTATTTAACGCATTTGTTTTGGTTACTCGACGGCTCCGTTCTCGTGTAGCCTACATATTGCGTTTTTTTTTTTTAATTTGCTTACCGGGCTAAAGGTTAGCATGCTTAAAATACGTAAGTCGTTTTGTTAAACAAATTTGAGTAGATAACTCAGCAGTTGTTTGCATCAGAGCGACAATTTTTGAGATAGTTATTAAAACTGTTTAAAGGTTGTCAAACGTTGTTTCTCGTTGTATATCCTTTAATTCTAGAGTTAAATTGATAAATAACGTGTACGAATTTGTTTAACGCATTTGTTTTGGTTACTCGACGGCTCCGTTCTCGTGTAGCCTACATATTGCGTTTTTTTTCTAATTTGCTTACCGGGCTAAAGGTTAGCATGCTCAAAATACGTAAGTCGCTTTGTTCAACAAATTTAAGTAGATAACTCATCAGTTGTTTGCATCAGAGCGACAATTTTTGAGATAGTTATTAAAACTGTTTAAAGGTTGTCAAACGTTGTTTCTCGTTGTATATCCTTTAATTCTAGAGTTAAATTGATAAATAACGTGTACGAATTTGTTTAACGCATTTGTTTTGGTTACTCGACGGCTCCGTTCTCGTGTAGCCTACATATTGCGTTTTTTTTTTTTATTTGCTTACCGAGCTAAAGGTTAGCATGCTTAAAATACGTAAGTCGTTTTGTTCAACAAATTTGAGTAGATAACTCAGCAGTTGTTTGCATCAGAGCGACAATTTTTGAGATAGTTATTAAAACTATTTAAAGGTTGTCAAACGATGTTTCTCGTTGTATATCCTTTAATTCTAGAGTTAAATTGATAAATAACGTGTACTAATTTGTTTAACGCATTTGTTTTGGTTACTCGACGTCTCCGTTCTCGTGTAGCCTACATATTGCGTTTTTTTTTTAATTTGCTTACCGGGCTAAAGGTTAGCATGCTTAAAATACGTAAGTCGTTTTGTTCAACAAATTTGGGTAGATAACTCAGCAGTTGTTTGCATCAGAGCGACAATTTTTGAGATAGTTATTAAAACTGTTTAAAGGTTGTCAAACGTTTTTTCTCGTTGTATATCCTTTAATTCTAGAGTTAAATTTATAAACAACGTGTACGAATTTGTTTAACGCATTTGTTTTGGTTACTCGATGGCTCCGTTCTCGTGTAGCCTACATATTGTGTTTTTTTTTTAATTTGCTTACCGAGCTAAAGGTTAGCATGCTTAAAATACGTAAGTCGTTTTGTTCAACAAATTTGAGTAGATAACTCAGCAGTTGTTTGCATCAGAGCGACAATTTTTGAGATAGTTATTAAAACTGTTTAAAGGTTGTCAAACGTTGTTTCTCGTTGTATATCCTTTAATTCTAGAGTTAAATTTATAAACAACGTGTACGAATTTGTTTAACGCATTTGTTTTGGTTACTCGATGGCTCCGTTCTCGTGTAGCCTACATATTGTGTTTTTTTTTTAATTTGCTTACCGAGCTAAAGGTTAGCATGCTTAAAATACGTAAGTCGTTTTGTTCAACAAATTTGGGTAGATAACTCAGCAGTTGTTTGCATCAGAGCGACAATTTTTGAGATAGTTATCAAAACTGTTTAAAGGTTGTCAAACGTTGTTTCTCCTTGTATATCCTTTAATTCTAGAGTTAAATTGATAAATAACGTGTACGAATTTGTTTAACGCATTTGTTTTGGTTACTCGACGGCTCCGTTCTCGTGTAGCCTACATATTGCGTTTTTTTTTTAATTTGCTTACCGAGCTAAAGGTTAGCATGCTTAAAATACGTAAGTCGTTTTGTTCAACAAATTTGAGTAGATAACTCAGCAGTTGTTTGCATCAGAGCGACAATTTTTGAGATAGTTATTAAAACTATTTAAAGGTTGTCAAACGATGTTTCTCGTTGTATATCCTTTAATTCTAGAGTTAAATTGATAAATAACGTGTACGAATTTGTTTAACGCATTTGTTTTGGTTACTCGACGGCTCCGTTCTCGTATAGCCTACATATTGCGTTTTTTTTTTAATTTGCTTACCGAGCTAAAGGTTAGCGTGCTTAAAATACGTAAGTCGTTTTGTTCAACAAATTTGAGTAGATAACTCAGCAGTTGTTTGCATAAGAGCAACAATTTTTGAGATAGTTATTATAACTGTTTAAATGTTGTCAAACGTTGTTTCTCGTTGTATATCCTTTAATTCTAGAGTTAAATTGATAAATAACGTGTACGAATTTGTTTAACGCATTTGTTTTGGTTACTCGATGGCTCCGTTCTCGTGTAGCCTACATATTGCGTTTTTTTTTTTAATTTGCTTACCGGGCTAAAGGTTAGCATGCTTAAAATACGTAAGTCGTTTTGTTCAACAAATTTGAGTAGATAACTCATCAGTTGTTTGCATCAGAGCGACAATTTTTGAGATAGTTATTAAAACTGTTTAAAGGTTGTCAAACGTTGTTTCTCGTTGTATATCCTTTAATTCTAGAGTTAAATTGATAAATAACGTGTACGAATTTGTTTAACGCATTTGTTTTGGTTACTCGACGGCTCCGTTCTCGTGTAGCCTACATATTGCGTTTTTTTTTTTAATTTGCTTACCGAGCTAAAGGTTAGCATGCTTAAAATACGTAAGTCGTTTTGTTCAACAAATTTGAGTAGATAACTCAGCAGTTGTTTGCATCAGAGCGACAATTTTTGAGATAGTTATTAAAACTATTTAAAGGTTGTCAAACGATGTTTCTCGTTGTATATCCTTTAATTCTAGAGTTAAATTGATAAATAACGTGTACTAATTTGTTTAACGCATTTGTTTTGGTTACTCGACGTCTCCGTTCTCGTGTAGCCTACATATTGCGTTTTTTTTTTAATTTGCTTACCGGGCTAAAGGTTAGCATGCTTAGAATACGTAAGTCGTTTTGTTCAACAAATTTGAGTAGATAACTCAGCAGTTGTTTGCATCAGAGCGGCAATTTTTGAGATAGTTTTTAAAACTGTTTAAAGGTTGTCAAACGTTGTTTCTCGTTGTATATCCTTTAATTCTAGAGTTAAATTGATAAATAACGTGTACGAATTTGTTTAACGCATTTGTTTTGGTTACTCGATGGCTCCATTCTCGTGTAGCCTACATATTGCGTTTTTTTTTTTAATTTGCTTACCGAGCTAAAGGTTAGCATGCTTAAAATACGTAAGTTGTTTTGTTCAACAAATTTGAGTAGATAACTCAGCAGTTGTTTGCATCAGAGCGACAATTTTTGAGATAGTTATTAAAACTATTTAAAGGTTGTCAAACGATGTTTCTCGTTGTATATCCTTTAATTCTAGAGTTAAATTGATAAATAACGTTGACTAATTTGTTTAACGTATTTGTTTTGGTTACTCGACGTCTCCGTTCTCGTGTAGCCTACATATTGCGTTTTTTTTTTTAATTTGCTTACCGGGCTAAAGGTTAGCATGCTTAAAATACGTAAGTCGTTTTGTTCAACAAATTTGAGTAGATAACTCAGCAGTTGTTTGCATCAGAGCGACAATTTTTGAGATAGTTATTAAAACTGTTTAAAGGTTGTCAAACGTTGTTTCTCGTTGTATATCCTTTAATTCTAGAGTTAAATTGATAAATAACGTGTACGAATTTGTTTAACGCATTTGTTTTGGTTACTCGATGGCTCTGTTCTCGTGTAGCCTACATATTGCGTTTTTTTTCTAATTTGCTTACCGGGCTAAAGGTTAGCATGCTTAAAATACGTAAGTCGTTTTGTTCAACAAATTTGAGTAGATAACTCAGCAGTTGTTTGCATCAGAGCGACAATTTTTGAGATAGTTATTAAAACTGTTTAAAGGTTGTCAAACGTTGTTTCTCGTTGTATATCCTTTAATTCTAGAGTTAAATTGATAAATAACGTGTACGAATTTGTTTAACGCATTTGTTTTGGTTACTCGATGGCTCCGTTCTCGTGTAGCCTACATATTGCGTTTTTTTTCAATTTGCTTACCGAGCTAAAGGTTAGCATGCTTAAAATACGTAAGTCGTTTTGTTCAACAAATTTGAGTAGATAACTCATCAGTTGTTTGCATCAGAGCGACAATTTTTGAGATAGTTATTAAAACTGTTTAAAGGTTGTCAAACGTTGTTTCTCGTTGTATATCCTTTAATTCTAGAGTTAAATTGATAAATAACGTGTACGAATTTGTTTTACCGAGCTAAAGGTTAGCGTGCTTAAAATACGTAAGTCGTTTTGTTCAACAAATTTGAGTAGATAACTCAGCAGTTGTTTGCATAAGAGCGACAATTTTTGAGATAGTTATTAAAACTGTTTGAAGGTTGTCAAACGTTGTTTCTCGTTGTATATCCTTTAATTCTAGAGTTAAATTTATAAATAACGTGTACGAATTTGTTTAACGCATTTGTTTTGGTTACTCGACGTCTCCGTTCTCGTGTAGCCTACATATTGCGTTTTTTTTCTAATTTGCTTACGGGGCTAAAGGTTAGCATGCTTAAAATATGTAAGTCGTTTTGTTCAACAAATTTAAGTAGATAACTCCTCAGTTGTTTGCATCAGAGCGACAATTTTTGAGATAGTTATTAAAACTGTTTAAAGGTTGTCAAACGTTGTTTCTCGTTGTATATCCTTTAATTCTAGAGTTAAATTGATAAATAACGTGTACGAATTTGTTTAACGCATTTGTTTTGGTTACTCGACGTCTCCGTTCTCGTGTAGCCTACATATTGCGTTTTTTTTTTAATTTGCTTACCGGCTAAAGGTTAGCATGCTTAAAATACGTAAGTCGTTTTGTTCAACAAATTTGAGTAGATAACTCAGCAGTTGTTTGCATCAGAGCGACAATTTTTTAGAAAGTTATTAAAACTGTTTAAAGGTTGTTAAACGTTGTTTCTCGTTGTATATCCTTTAATTCTAGAGTTAAATTGATAAATAACGTGTACGAATTTGTTTAACGCATTTGTTTTGGTTACTCGACGTCTCCGTTCTCGTGTAGCCTACATATTGCGTTTTTTTTTTAATTTGCTTACCGGGCTAAAGGTTAGCATGCTTAAAAGACGTAAGTCGTTTTGTTCAACAAATTTGAGTAGATAACTCAGCAGTTGTTTGCATCAGAGCGACAATTTTTGAGATTGTTATTAAAACTGTTTAAAGGTTGTCAAACGTTGTTTTTCGTTGTATATCCTTTAATTCTAGAGTTAAATTGATAAATAACGTGTACGAATTTGTTTAACGCATTTGTTTTGGTTACTCGACGTCTCCGTTCTCGTGTAGCCTACATATTGGGTTTTTTTCTAATTTGCTTACCGGGCTAAAGGTCAGCGTGCTTAAAATACGTAAGTCGTTTTGTTCAACAAATATGAGTAGATAACTCAGCAGTTGTTTGCATCAGAGCGACAATTTTTGAGATAGTTATTAAAACTATTTAAAGGTTGTCAAACGTTGTTTCTCGTTGTATATCCTTTAATTCTAGAGTTAAATTGATAAATATTTGTTTTGGTTACTCGACGGCTCCGTTCTCGTGTAGCCTACATATTGCTTTTTTTTCTAATTTGCTTACCGGGCTAAAGGTTAGCATGCTTAAAATACGTAAGTCGTTTTGTTCAACAAATTTGAGTAGATAACTCAGCAGTTGTTTGCATCAGAGCGACAATTTTTGAGATAGTTATTAAAACTGTTTAAAGGTTGTCAAACGTTGTTTCTCGTTGTATATCCTTTAATTCTAGAGTTAAATTGATAAATAACGTGTACGAATTTATTTAACGCATTTGTTTTGGTTACTCGACGGCTCCGTTCTCGTGTAGCCTACATATTGCGTTTTTTTTTTTTAATTTGCTTACCGGGCTAAAGGTTAGCATGCTTAAAATACGTAAGTCGTTTTGTTAAACAAATTTGAGTAGATAACTCAGCAGTTGTTTGCATCAGAGCGACAATTTTTGAGATAGTTATTAAAACTGTTTAAAGGTTGTCAAACGTTGTTTCTCGTTGTATATCCTTTAATTCTAGAGTTAAATTGATAAATAACGTGTACGAATTTGTTTAACGCATTTGTTTTGGTTACTCGACGGCTCCGTTCTCGTGTAGCCTACATATTGCGTTTTTTTTCTAATTTGCTTACCGGGCTAAAGGTTAGCATGCTCAAAATACGTAAGTCGCTTTGTTCAACAAATTTAAGTAGATAACTCATCAGTTGTTTGCATCAGAGCGACAATTTTTGAGATAGTTATTAAAACTGTTTAAAGGTTGTCAAACGTTGTTTCTCGTTGTATATCCTTTAATTCTAGAGTTAAATTGATAAATAACGTGTACGAATTTGTTTAACGCATTTGTTTTGGTTACTCGACGGCTCCGTTCTCGTGTAGCCTACATATTGCGTTTTTTTTTTTTATTTGCTTACCGAGCTAAAGGTTAGCATGCTTAAAATACGTAAGTCGTTTTGTTCAACAAATTTGAGTAGATAACTCAGCAGTTGTTTGCATCAGAGCGACAATTTTTGAGATAGTTATTAAAACTATTTAAAGGTTGTCAAACGATGTTTCTCGTTGTATATCCTTTAATTCTAGAGTTAAATTGATAAATAACGTGTACTAATTTGTTTAACGCATTTGTTTTGGTTACTCGACGTCTCCGTTCTCGTGTAGCCTACATATTGCGTTTTTTTTTTTAATTTGCTTACCGGGCTAAAGGTTAGCATGCTTAAAATACGTAAGTCGTTTTGTTCAACAAATTTGGGTAGATAACTCAGCAGTTGTTTGCATCAGAGCGACAATTTTTGAGATAGTTATTAAAACTGTTTAAAGGTTGTCAAACGTTTTTTCTCGTTGTATATCCTTTAATTCTAGAGTTAAATTTATAAACAACGTGTACGAATTTGTTTAACGCATTTGTTTTGGTTACTCGATGGCTCCGTTCTCGTGTAGCCTACATATTGTGTTTTTTTTTTAATTTGCTTACCGAGCTAAAGGTTAGCATGCTTAAAATACGTAAGTCGTTTTGTTCAACAAATTTGAGTAGATAACTCAGCAGTTGTTTGCATCAGAGCGACAATTTTTGAGATAGTTATTAAAACTGTTTAAAGGTTGTCAAACGTTGTTTCTCGTTGTATATCCTTTAATTCTAGAGTTAAATTTATAAACAACGTGTACGAATTTGTTTAACGCATTTGTTTTGGTTACTCGATGGCTCCGTTCTCGTGTAGCCTACATATTGTGTTTTTTTTTTAATTTGCTTACCGAGCTAAAGGTTAGCATGCTTAAAATACGTAAGTCGTTTTGTTCAACAAATTTGGGTAGATAACTCAGCAGTTGTTTGCATTAGAGCGACAATTTTTGAGATAGTTATCAAAACTGTTTAAAGGTTGTCAAACGTTGTTTCTCGTTGTATATCCTTTAATTCTAGAGTTAAATTGATAAATAACGTGTACGAATTTGTTTAACGCATTTGTTTTGGTTACTCGACGGCTCCGTTCTCGTGTAGCCTACATATTGCGTTTTTTTTTTAATTTGCTTACCGAGCTAAAGGTTAGCATGCTTAAAATACGTAAGTCGTTTTGTTCAACAAATTTGAGTAGATAACTCAGCAGTTGTTTGCATCAGAGCGACAATTTTTGAGATAGTTATTAAAACTATTTAAAGGTTGTCAAACGATGTTTCTCGTTGTATATCCTTTAATTCTAGAGTTAAATTGATAAATAACGTGTACGAATTTGTTTAACGCATTTGTTTTGGTTACTCGACGGCTCCGTTCTCGTGTAGCCTACATATTGCGTTTTTTTTTTAATTTGCTTACCGAGCTAAAGGTTAGCGTGCTTAAAATACGTAAGTCGTTTTGTTCAACAAATTTGAGTAGATAACTCAGCAGTTGTTTGCATAAGAGCGACAATTTTTGAGATAGTTATTATAACTGTTTAAATGTTGTCAAACGTTGTTTCTCGTTGTATATCCTTTAATTCTAGAGTTAAATTGATAAATAACGTGTACGAATTTGTTTAACGCATTTGTTTTGGTTACTCGATGGCTCCGTTCTCGTGTAGCCTACATATTGCGTTTTTTTTTTTAATTTGCTTACCGGGCTAAAGGTTAGCATGCTTAAAATACGTAAGTCGTTTTGTTCAACAAATTTGAGTAGATAACTCATCAGTTGTTTGCATCAGAGCGACAATTTTTGAGATAGTTATTAAAACTGTTTAAAGGTTGTCAAACGTTGTTTCTCGTTGTATATCCTTTAATTCTAGAGTTAAATTGATAAATAACGTGTACGAATTTGTTTAACGCATTTGTTTTGGTTACTCGACGGCTCCGTTCTCGTGTAGCCTACATATTGCGTTTTTTTTTTAATTTGCTTACCGAGCTAAAGGTTAGCATGCTTAAAATACGTAAGTCGTTTTGTTCAACAAATTTGAGTAGATAACTCAGCAGTTGTTTGCATCAGAGCGACAATTTTTGAGATAGTTATTAAAACTATTTAAAGGTTGTCAAACGATGTTTCTCGTTGTATATCCTTTAATTCTAGAGTTAAATTGATAAATAACGTGTACTAATTTGTTTAACGCATTTGTTTTGGTTACTCGACGTCTCCGTTCTCGTGTAGCCTACATATTGCGTTTTTTTTTTAATTTGCTTACCGGGCTAAAGGTTAGCATGCTTAGAATACGTAAGTCGTTTTGTTCAACAAATTTGAGTAGATAACTCAGCAGTTGTTTGCATCAGAGCGGCAATTTTTGAGATAGTTTTTAAAACTGTTTAAAGGTTGTCAAACGTTGTTTCTCGTTGTATATCCTTTAATTCTAGAGTTAAATTGATAAATAACGTGTACGAATTTGTTTAACGCATTTGTTTTGGTTACTCGATGGCTCCATTCTCGTGTAGCCTACATATTGCGTTTTTTTTTTTAATTTGCTTACCGAGCTAAAGGTTAGCATGCTTAAAATACGTAAGTTGTTTTGTTCAACAAATTTGAGTAGATAACTCAGCAGCTGTTTGCATCAGAGCGACAATTTTTGAGATAGTTATTAAAACTATTTAAAGGTTGTCAAACGATGTTTCTCGTTGTATATCCTTTAATTCTAGAGTTAAATTGATAAATAACGTTGACTAATTTGTTTAACGTATTTGTTTTGGTTACTCGACGTCTCCGTTCTCGTGTAGCCTACATATTGCGTTTTTTTTTTAATTTGCTTACCGGGCTAAAGGTTAGCATGCTTAAAATACGTAAGTCGTTTTGTTCAACAAATTTGAGTAGATAACTCAGCAGTTGTTTGCATCAGAGCGACAATTTTTGAGATAGTTATTAAAACTGTTTAAAGGTTGTCAAACGTTGTTTCTCGTTGTATATCCTTTAATTCTAGAGTTAAATTGATAAATAACGTGTACGAATTTGTTTAACGCATTTGTTTTGGTTACTCGATGGCTCTGTTCTCGTGTAGCCTACATATTGCGTTTTTTTTCTAATTTGCTTACCGGGCTAAAGGTTAGCATGCTTAAAATACGTAAGTCGTTTTGTTCAACAAATTTGAGTAGATAACTCAGCAGTTGTTTGCATCAGAGCGACAATTTTTGAGATAGTTATTAAAACTGTTTAAAGGTTGTCAAACATTGTTTCTCGTTGTATATCCTTTAATTCTAGAGTTAAATTGATAAATAACGTGTACGAATTTGTTTAACGCATTTGTTTTGGTTACTCGATGGCTCCGTTCTCGTGTAGCCTACATATTGCGTTTTTTTTCAATTTGCTTACCGAGCTAAAGGTTAGCATGCTTAAAATACGTAAGTCGTTTTGTTCAACAAATTTGAGTAGATAACTCATCAGTTGTTTGCATCAGAGCGACAATTTTTGAGATAGTTGTTAAAACTGTTTAAAGGTTGTCAAACGTTGTTTCTCGTTGTATATCCTTTAATTCTAGAGTTAAATTGATAAATAACGTGTACGAATTTGTTTAACGCATTTGTTTTGGTTACTCGACGTCTCCGTTCTCGTTTAGCCTACATATTGCGTTTTTTTTTCATTTGCTTACCGGGCTAAAGGGTAGCATGCTTAAAATACGTAAGTCGTTTTGTTCAACAAATTTGAGTAGATAACTCAGCAGTTGTTTGCATCAGAGCGACAATTTTTGAGATAGTTATTAAAACTGTTTAAAGGTTGTCAAACGTTGTTTCTCGTTGTATATCCTTTAATTCTAGAGTTAAATTGATAAATAACGTGTACGAATTTGTTTAACGTATTTGTTTTGGTTACTCGACGGCTCCGTTCTCGTGTAGCCTACATATTGCGTTTTTTTTTTAATTTGCTTACCGGGCTAAAGGTTAGCATGCTTAAAATACGTAAGTCGTTTTGTTCAACAAATTTGAGTAGATAACTCATCAGTTGTTTGCATCAGAGCGACATTTTTGAGATAGTTATTAAAACAGTTTAAAGGTTGTCAAACGTTGTTTCTCGTTGTATATCCTTTAATTCTAGAGTTAAATTGATAAATAACGTGTACGAATTTGTTTAACGCATTTGTTTTGGTTACTCGACGTCTCCGTTCTCGTGTAGCCTACATATTGCGTTTTTTTTTTCTAATTTGCTTACCGGGCTAAAGGTTAGCATGCTTAAAATACCTAAGTCGTTTTGTTCAACAAATTTAAGTAGATAACTCCTCAGTTGTTCGCATCAGAGCGAATTTTTGAGATAGTTATTAAAACTGTTTAAAGGTTGTCAAACGTTGTTTCTCGTTGTATATCCTTTAATTCTAGAGTTAAATTGATAAATAACGTGTACGAATTTGTTTAACGCATTTGTTTTGGTTACTCGACGTCTCCGTTCTCGTGTAGCCTAGATATTGCTTTTTTTTTTAATTTGCTTACCGGGCTAAAGGTTAGCATGCTTAAAATACGTAAGTCGTTTTGTTCAACAAATTTGAGTAGATAACTCAGCAGTTGTTTGCATCAGAGCGACAATTTTTGAGATAGTTATTAAAACTGTTTAAAGGTTGTCAAACATTGTTTCTCGTTGTATATCCTTTAATTCTAGAGTTAAATTGATAAATAACGTGTACGAATTTGTTTAACGCATTTGTTTTGGTTACTCGACGTCTCCGTTCTCGTGTAGCCTACATATTGCTTTTTGTTTTAATTTGCTTACCGGGCTAAAGGTTAGCATGCCTAAAATACGTAAGTCGTTTTGTTCAACAAATTTGAGTAGATAACTCAGCAGTTGTTTGCATCAGAGCGACAATTTTTGAGATAGTTATTAAAACTGTTTGAAGGTTGTCAAACGTTGTTTCTCGTTGTATATCCTTTAATTCTAGAGTTAAATTGATAAATAACGTGTACGAATTTGTTTAACGCATTTGTTTTGGTTACTCAACGTCTCCGTTCTCGTGTAGCCTACATATTGCGTTTTTTTTCTAATTTGCTTACCGGGCTAAAGGTTAGCATGCTTAAAGTATGTAAGTCGTTTTGTTCAACAAATTTAAGTAGATAACTCCTCAGTTGTTTGCATCAGAGCGACAATTTTTGAGATAGTTATTAAAACTGTTTAAAGGTTGTCAAACGTTGTTTCTCGTTGTATATCCTTTAATTCTAGAGTTAAATTGATAAATAACGTGTACGAATTTGTTTAACGCATTTGTTTTGGTTACTCGAGGTCTCCGTTCTCGTGTAGCCTACATATTGCGTTTTTTTTTAATTTGCTTACCGGCTAAAGGTTAGCATGCTTAAAATACGTAAGTCGTTTTGTTCAACAAATTTGAGTAGATAACTCAGCAGTTGTTTGCATCAGAGCGACAATTTTTTAGAAAGTTATTAAAACTGTTTAAAGGTTGTCAAACGTTGTTTCTCGTTGTATATCCTTTAATTCTAGAGTTAAATTGATAAATAACGTGTACGAATTTGTTTAACGCATTTGTTTTGGTTACTCGACGTCTCCGTTCTCGTGTAGCCTACATATTGCGTTTTTTTTTAATTTGCTTACCGGGCTAAAGGTTAGCATGCTTAAAATACGTAAGTCGTTTTGTTCAACAAATTTGAGTAGATAACTCAGCAGTTGTTTTCATCAGAGCGATAATTTTTGAGATAGTTATTAAAACTGTTTAAAGGTTGTCAAACGTTGTTTCTCGTTGTATATCCTTTAATTCTAGAGTTAAATTAATAAATAACGTGTACGAATTTGTTTAACGCATTTGTTTTGGTTACTCGACGTCTCCGTTCTCGTGTAGCCTACATATTGCGTTTTTTTTCTAATTTGCTTACCGGGCTAAAGGTTAGCATGCTTAAAATACGTAAGTCGTTTTGTTCAACAAATTTGAGTTATTTGCATCAGAGCGATAATTTTTGAGATAGTTATTAAAACTATTTAAAGGTTGCCAAACGATGTTTCTCGTTGTATATCCTTTAATTCTAGAGTTAAATTGATAAATAACGTGTACGAATTTGTTTAACGCATTTGTTTTGGTTACTCGACTTCTCCGTTCTCGTGTAGCCTACATATTGCGTTTTTTTTCTAATTTGCTTACCGGGCTAAAGGTTAGCATGCTTAAAATACGTAAGTCGTTTTGTTCAACAAATTTGAGTAGATAACTCAGCAGTTGTTTGCATCAGTGCGACAATTTTTGAGATAGTTATTAAAACTATTTAAAGGTTGTCAAACGTTGTTTCTCGTTGTATATCCTTTAATTCTATAGTTAACTTGATAAATAACGTGTACGAATTTGTTTAACGCATTTGTTTTGGTTACTCGACGTCTCCGTTCTCGTGTAGCCTACATATTGCGTTTTTTTTTTTCATTTGCTTATCGGGCTAAAGGGTAGCATGCTTAAAATACGTAAGTCGTTTTGTTCAACAAATTTGAGTATATAACTCAGCAGTTGTTTGCATCAGAGCGACAATTTTTGAGATAGTTATTAAAACTCTTTAAAGGTTGTCAAACGTTGTTACTCGTTGAATATCCTTTAATTCTAGAGTTAAATTGATAAATAACGTGTACGAATTTGTTTAACGCATTTGTTTTGGTTACTCGACGGCTCTGTTCTCTTGTAGACTACATATTGCGTTTTTTTTTTTAATTTGCTTACCGGGCTAAAGGTTAGCATGCTTAAAATTCGTAAGTCGTTTTGTTCAACAAATTTGAGTAGATAACTCATCAGTTGTTTGCATCAGAGCGACAATTTTTGAGATAGTTATTAAAACAGTTTAAAGGTTGTCAAACGTTGTTTCTCGTTGTATATCCATTAATTCTAGAGTTAAGTTGATAAATAACGTGTACGAATTTGTTTAACGCATTTGTTTTGGTTACTCGACGTCTCCGTTCTCGTGTAGCCTACATATTGCGTTTTTTTTTCTAATTTGCTTACCGGGCTAAATGTTAGCATGCTTAAAATACCTAAGTCGTTTTGTTCAACAAATTTAAGTAGATAATTCCACGGTTGTTTGCATCAGAGCGACAATGTTTGAGATAGTTATTAAAACTGTTTAAAGGTTGTCAAACGTTGTTTCTCGTTGTATATCCTTTAATTCTAGAGTTAAATTGATAAATAACGTGTACGAATTTGTTTAACGCATTTGTTTTGGTTACTCGACGTCTCCGTTCTCGTGTAGCCTACATATTGCGTTTTTGTTTTAATTTGCTTATCGGGCTAAAGGTTAGCATGCTTAAAATACGTAAGTCGTTTTGTTCAACAAATTTGAGTAGATAACTCAGCAGTTGTTTGCATCAGAGCGACAATTTTTGAGATAGTTATTAAAACTGTTTAAAGGTTGTCAAACGTTGTTTCTCGTTGTATATCCTTTAATTCTAGAGTTAAATTGATAAATAACGTGTACGAATTTGTTTAACGCATTTGTTTTGGTTACTCGACGTCTCCGTTCTCGTGTAGCCTACATATTGCGTTTTTTTCTTTAATTTGCTTACCGGTCTAAAGGTTAGCATGCTTAAAATACGTAAGTCGTTTTGTTCAACAAATTTGAGTAGATAACTCAGCAGTTGTTTGCATCAGAGCGACAATTTTTGAGATAGTTATTAAAACTGTTTAAAGGTTGTCAAACGTTGTTTTTCGTTGAATATCCTTTAATTCAAGAGTTAAATTGATAAATAACGAGTACGAATTTATTTAACGCATTTGTTTTGGTTACTCGACGTCTCCGTTCTCGTGTAGCCTACATATTGCGTTTTTTTTCTAATTTGCTTACCGGGCTAAAGGTTAGCATGCTTAAAATACGTAAGTTGTTTTGTTCAACAAATTTGAGTAGATAAATCAGCAGTTGTTTGCATCAGAGCGACAATTTTTGAGATAGTTATTAAAACTATTTAAAGGTTGTCAAACGTTGTTTCTCGTTGTATATCCTTTAATTCTAGAGTTAACTTGATAAATAACGTGTACGAATTTGTTTAACGCATTTGTTTTGGTTACTCGACGGCTCCGTTCTCGTGTAGCCTACATATTGCGTTTTTTTTTCTAATTTGCTTACCGGGCTAAAGGTTAGCATGCTTAAAATACGTAAGTCGTTTTTTTCAACAAATTTGAGTAGATAACTCAGCAGTTGTTTGCATCAGAGCGACAATTTTTGAGATAGTTATTAAAACTGTTTAAAGGTTGTCAAACGTTGTTTCTCGTTGTATATCCTTTAATTCTAGAGTTAAATTAATAAATAATGTGTACGAATTTGTTTAACGCATTTGTTTTGGTTACTCGACGTCTCCGTTCTCGTGTAGCTTACATATTGCGTTTTTTTTCTAATTTGCTTACCGGGCTAAAGGTTAGCATGCTTAAAATACGTAAGTCGTTTTGTTCAACAAATTTGAGTAGATAACTCATCAGTTGTTTGCATCCGAGCGACAATTTTTGAGATAGTTATTAAAACTATTTAAAGGTTGTCAAACGATGTTTCTCGTTGTATATCCTTTAATTCTAGAGTTAAATTGATAAATAACGTGTACGAATTTGTTTAACGCATTTTTTTTGGTTACTCGACGTCTCCGTTCTCGTGTAGCCTACATATTGCGTTTTTTTTCTAATTTGCTTACCGGGCTAAAGGTTAGCATGCTTAAAATACGTAAGTCGTTTTGTTCAACAAATTTGAGTAGATAACTCAGCAGTTGTTTGCATCAGAGCGACAATTTTTGAGATAGATGTTAAAACTATTTAAAGGTTGTCAAACGTTGTTTCTCGTTGTATATCCTTTAATTCTAGAGTTAAATTGATAAATAACGTGTACGAATTAGTTTAACGCATTTGTTTTGGTTACTCGACGGCTCCGTTCTCGTGTAGCCTACATATTGCGTTTTTTTTTTTAATTTGCTTACCGGGCTAAAGGTTACCATGCTTAAGATACGTAAGTCGTTTTGTTCAACAAATTTGAGTAGATAACTCAGCAGTTGTTTGCATCAGAGCGACAATTTTTGAGATAGTTATTAAAACTATTTAAAGGTTGTCAAACGATGTTTCTCGTTGTATATCCTTTAATTCTAGAGTTAAATTGATAAATAACGTGTACGAATTTGTTTAACGCATTTGTTTTGGTTACACGACGTCTCCGTTCTCGTGTAGCCTACATATTGCGTTTTTTTCTAATTTTGCTTACCGGGCTAAAGGTTAGCATGCTTAAAATACGTAAGTCGTTTTGTTCAACAAATTTGAGTAGATAACTCCTCAGTTGTTTGCATCAGAGCGACAATTTTTTTAAAACTGTTTAAAGGTTGTCAAACGTTGTTTCTCGTTGTATATCCTTTAATTCTCGAGTTAAATTGACAAATAACGTGTACGAATTTGTTTAACGCATTTGTTTTGGTTACTCGACGGCTCTCGTTCTCGTGTAGCCTACATATTGCGTTTTTTTTCTAATTTGCTTACCGGGCTAAAGGTTAGCATGCTTAAAATACGTAAGTCGTTTTGTTCAACAAAACTTGAGTAGATAACTCAGCAGTTGTTTGCATCAGAGCGACAATTTTTGAGATAGTTATTAAAACTGTTTAAAGGTTGTCAAACGTTGTTTTTCGTTGTATATCCTTTAATTCAAGAGTTAAGTTGATAAATAACGTGTACGAATTTGTTTAACGCATTTGTTTTGGTTTCTCGACGTCTCCGTTCTCGTGTAGCCTACATATTGCGTTTTTTTTCTAATTTGCTTACCGGGCTAAAGGTTAGCATGCTTAAAATACGTAAGTCGTTTTGTTCAACAAATTTGAGTAGATAACTCAGCAGTTGTGTGCATCAGAGCGACAATTTTTGAGATAGTTATTAAAACTGTTTAAAGATTGTCAAACGTTGTTTTTCGTTGTATATCCTTTAATTCAAGAGTTAAGTTGATAAATAACGTGTACGAATTTGTTTAACGCATTTGTTTTGGTTACTCGACGGCTCCGTTCTCGTGTAGCCTACATATTGCGTTTTTTTTTCTAATTTGCTTACCGGGCTAAAGGTTAGCATGCTTAAAATACGTAATGTCGTTTTGTTCAACAAACTTGAGTAGATAACTCAGCAGTTGTTTGCATCAGAGCGACAATTTTTGAGATAGTTATTAAAACTGTTTAAGGTTGTCAAACGTTGTTTTTCGTTGTATATCCTTTAATTCAAGAGTTAAGTTGATAAATAACGTGTACGATTTGTTTAACGCATTTGTTTTGGTTTCTCGACGTCTCCGTTCTCGTGTAGCCTACATATTGCGTTTTTTTTTTTTAATTTGCTTACCGGGCTAAAGGTTACCATGCTTAAGATACGTAAGTCGTTTTGTTCAACAAATTTGAGTAGATAACTCAGCAGTTGTTTGCATCAGAGCGACAATTTTTGAGATAGTTATTAAAACTGTTTAAAGGTTGTCAAACATTGTTTCTCGTTGTATATCCTTTAATTCTAGAGTTAAATTTATAAATAACGTGTACGAATTTGTTTAACGCATTTGTTTTGGTTACTCGACGGCTCCGTTCTCGTGTAGCCTACATATTGCGTTTTTTCTAATTTGCTTACCGGGCTAAATGTTAGCATGCTTAAAATACGTAAGTCGTTTTGTTCAACAAATTTGAGTAGATAACTTAGCAGTTGTTTGCATCAGAGCGACAATTTTTGAGATAGTTATTAAAACTGTTTAAAGGTTGTCAAACGTTGTTTCTCGTTGTATATCCTTTAATTCTAGAGTTAAAATAATAAATAACGTGTACGAATTTGTTTAACGCATTGTTTTGGTTACTCGACGTCTCCGTTCTCGTGTAGCCTACATATTGCGTTTTTTTTCTAATTTGCTTACCGGGCTAAAGGTTAGCATGCTTTAAAATACGTAAGTCGTTTTGTTCAACAAATTTGAGTAGATAACTCATCAGTTGTTTGCATCAGAGCGACAATTTTTGAGATAGTTATTAAAACTATTTAAAGGTTGTCAAACGATGTTTCTCGTTGTATATCCTTTAATTCTATAGTTAAATTGATAAATAACGTGTACGAATTTGTTTAACGCATTTGTTTTGGTTACTCGACGTCTCCGTTCTCGTGTAGTCTAAATATTGCGTTTTTTTTTTCTAATTTGCTTACCGGGCTAAAGGTTAGCATGCTTAAAATACGTAAGTCGTTTTGTTCAACAAATTTGAGTAGATAACTCAGCAGTTGTTTGCATCAGAGAAACAATTTTTTTAAACTGTTTAAAGGTTGTCAAACGTTGTGTTTCTCGTTGTATATCCTTTCATTCTAGAGTTAAATTGATAAATAACGTGTACGAATTTGTTTTAACGCATTTGTTTTGGTTACTCGACGTCTCCGTTCTCGTGTAGCCTACATATTGCGTTTTTTTTCTAATTTGCTTACCGGGCTAAAGGATAGCATGCTTAAAATACGTAAGTCGTTTTGTTCAACAAATTAAGTAGATAACTCCTCAGTTGTTTGCATCAGAGCGACAATTTTTGAGATAGTTATTAAAACTGTTTAAAGGTTGTCAAACGTTGTTTCTCGTTGTATGTCCTTTAATTCTAGAGTTAAATTGATAAATAACGCGTACGAATTTGTTTAACGCATTTGTTTTGGTTAATCGACGTCTCCGTTCTCGTGTAGCCTACATATTGCGTTTTTTTTAAATTTGCTTACCGGGCTAAAGGTTAGCATGCTTAAAATACGTAAGTTGTTTTGTTCAACAAATTTGAGTAGATAACTCAGCAGTTGTTTGCATCAGAGCGACAATTTTTGAGATAGTTATTAAAACTGTTTAAAGGTTGCCAAACGTTGTTTCTCGTTGTATATCCTTTAATTCTAGTGTTAAATTGATAAATACCGTGTACGAATTTGTTTAACGCATTTGTTTTGGTTACTCGACGTCTCCGTTCTCGTGTAGCCTACATATTGCGTATTTTTTTAATTTGCTTACCGGGCTAAAGGTTAACATGCTTAAAATACGTAAGTCGTTTTGTTCAACAAATTTGAGTAGATAACTCAGCAGTTGTTTGCATCAGAGCGACAATTTTTGAGATAGTTATTAAAACTATTTAAAGGTTGTCAAACGATGTTTCTCGTTGTATATCCTTTAATTCTAGAGTTAAATTGATAAATAACGTGTACGAATTTGTTTAACGCATTTGTTTTGGGTACTGGACGGCTCCGTTCTCGTGTAGCCTACTATTGCGTTTTTTCTAATTTGCTTACCGGGCTAAAGGTTAGCATGCTTAAAATACGTAAGTCGTTTTTGTTCAACAAATTTAAGTAGATAACTCATCAGTTGTTTGCATCAGAGCGACCATTTTTGAGATAGTTATTAAAACTGTTTAAAGTTTGTCAAACGTTGTTTCTCGTTGTATATCCTTTAATTCTAGAGTTAAATTGATAAATAAACGTGTACGAATTTGTTTAACGCATTTGTTTTGGGTACTGGACGGCTCCGTTCTCGTGTAGCCTACATATTGCGTTTTTTTCTAATTTGCTTACCGGGCTAAAGGTTAGCATGCTTAAAATACGTAAGGTCGTTTTGTTCAACAAATTTAAGTAGATAACTCATCAGTTGTTTGCATCAGAGCGACCATTTTTGAGATAGTTATTAAAACTGTTTAAAGGTAGTCAAACGTTGTTTCTCGTTGTATATCCTTTAATTCTAGAGTTAAATTGATAAATAACGTGTACGAATTTGTTTAACGCATTTGTTTTGGTTACTCAACGGCTCCGTTCTCGTGTAGCCTACATATTGCGTTTTTTTCTAACTTGCTTACCGGGCTAAAGGTTAGCATGCTTAAAATACGTAAGTCGTTTTGTTCAACAAATTTGAGTAGATAACTCAGCAGTTGTTTGCATCAGAGCGACAATTTTGAGATAGTTATTAAAACTGTTTTAAAGGTTGTCAAACGTTGTTTCTCGTTGTATATCCTTTAATTCTAGAGTTAAATTGATAAATAACGTGTACGAATTTGTTTAACGCATTTGTTTTGGGTACTGGACGGGCTCCGTTCTCGTGTAGCCTACATATTGCGTTTTTTTCTAATTTGCTTACCGGGCTAAAGGTTAGCATGCTTAAAATACGTAAGTCGTTTTGTTCAACAAATTTAAGTAGATAACTCATCAGTTGTTTGCATCAGAGCGACCATTTTTGAGATAGTTATTAAAACTATTTAAAGGTTGTCAAACGATGTTTCTCGTTGTATATCCTTTAATTCTAGAGTTAAATTGATAAATAACGTGTACGAATTTGTTTAACGCATTTGTTTTGGTTACTCAACGGCTCCGTTCTCGTGTAGCCTACATATTGCGTTTTTTTCTAACTTGCTTACCGGGCTAAAGGTTAGCATGCTTAAAATACGTAAGTCGTTTTGTTCAACAAATTTGAGTAGATAACTCAGCAGTTGTTTGCATCAGAGCGACAATTTTTGAGATAGTTATTAAAACTGTTTAAAGGTTGTCAAACGTTGTTTCTCGTTGTATATCCTTTAATTCTAGAGTTAAATTGATAAATAACGTGTACGAATTTGTTTAACGCATTTGTTTTGGGTACTGGACGGCTCCGTTCTCGTGTAGCCTACATATTGCGTTTTTTTCTAATTTGCTTACCGGGCTAAAGGTTAGCATGCTTAAAATACGTAAGTCGTTTTGTTCAACAAATTTAAGTAGATAACTCATCAGTTGTTTGCATCAGAGCGACCATTTTTGAGATAGTTATTAAAACTGTTTAAAGGTTGTCAAACGTTGTTTCTCGTTGTATATCCTTTAATTCTAGAGTTAAATTGATAAATAACGTGTATGAATTTGTTTAACTCATTTGTTTTGGTTACTCGACGTCTCCGTTCTCGTGTAGCCTACATATTGCGTTTTTTTTTTCTAATTTGCTTACCGGGCTAAAGGTTAGCATGCTTAAAATACGTAAGTCGTTTTGTTCAACAAATTTGAGTAGATAACTCCTCAGTTGTTTGCATTAGAGCGACAATTTTTGAGATAGTTATTAAAACTGTTTAAAGGTTGTCAAACGATGTTTCTCGTTGTATATCCTTTAATTCTAGAGTTAAATTGATAAATAACGTCTACGAATTTGTTTAACGCATTTGTTTTGGTTACTCGACGTCTCCGTTCTCGTGTAGCCTACATATTGCGTTTTTTTTCTAATTTGCTTACCGGGCTAAAGGTTAGCATGCTTAAAATACGTAAGTCGTTTTGTTCAACAAATTTGAGTAGATAACTCAGCAGTTGTTTGCATCAGAGCGACAATTTTTGAGATAGTTATTAAAACTGTTTAAAGGTTGTCAAACGTTGTTTCTCGTTGTATATCCTTTAATTCTAGAGTTAAATTGATAAATAACGTGTACGAATTTGTTTAACGCATTTGTTTTGGTTACTCGACGTCTCCGTTCTCGTATAGCCTACATATTGCGTTTTTTTTTTTAATTTGCTTACCGGGCTAAAGGTTAGCATGCTTAAAATACGTAAGTCGTTTTGTTCAACAAATTTGAGTAGATAACTCAGCAGTTGTTTGCATCAGAGCGACAATTTTTGAGATAGTTATTAAAACTATTTAAAGGTTGTCAAACGATGTTTCTCGTTGTATATCCTTTAATTCTAGAGTTAAATTGATAAATAGCGTGTACGAATTTGTTTAACGCATTTGTTTTGGTTACTCGACGTCTCCGTTCTCGTGTAGCCTACATATTGCGTTTTTTTTTTAATTTGCTTACCGGGCTAAATGTTAGCATGCTTAAAATACGTAAGTCGTTTTGTTCAACAAATTTAAGTAGATAACTCATCAGTTGTTTGCATCAGAGCGACAATTTTTGAGATAGTTATTAAAACTGTTTAAAGGTTGTCAAACGATGTTTCTCGTTGTATATCCTTTAATTCTAGAGTTAAATTGATAAATAACGTGTACGAATTTGTTTAACGCATTTGTTTTGGTTACTCGACATCTCCGTTCTCGTGTAGCTTACATATTGCGTTTTTTTTTTCTAATTTGCTTACCGGGCTAAAGGTTAGCATGCTTAAAATACGTAAGTCGTTTTGTTAAACAAATTTAAGTAGATAACTCAGCAGTTGTTTGCATCAGAGGGACAATTTTTGAGATAGTTATTAAAACTATTTAAAGGTTGTCAAACGTTGTTTCTCGTTGTATATCCTTTAATTCTAGAGTTAAATTGATAAATAACGTGTACGAATTTGTTTAACGCATTTGTTTTGGTTACTCGACGTCTCCGTTCTCGTGTAGCCTACATATTGCGTTTTTTTTTTTTTTTAATTTGCTTACCGGGCTAAAGGTTAGCATGCTTAAAATACGTAAGTCGTTTTGTTCAACAAATTTGAGTAGATAACTCAGCAGTTGTTTGCATCAGAGCGACAATTTTTGAGATAGTTATTAAAACTATTTAAAGGTTGTCAAACGATGGTTCTCGTTGTATATCCTTTAATTCTAGAGTTAAATTGATAAATAACGTGTACGAATTTGTTTAACGCATTTGTTTTGGCTACTCGACGGCTCCGTTCTCGTGTAGCCTACATATTGCGTTTTCTTTCTAATCTGCTTACCGAGCTAAAGGTTAGCATGCTTAAACTACGTAAGTCGTTTTGTTCAACAAATTTTAGTAGATAACTCAGCAGTTGTTTGCATCAGAGCGACAATTTTTGAGATAGTTATTAAAATTGTTTAAAGGTTGTCAAACGTTGTTTCTCGTTGTATATCCTTTAATTCTAGAGTTAAATTGATAAATAATGTGTACGAATTTGTTTAACGCATTTGTTTTGGTTACTCGACGTCTCCGTTCTCGTGTAGCCTACATATTGCGTTTTTTTTTTTCTAATTTGCTTACCGGGCTAAAGGTTAGCATGCTTAAAATACGTAAGTCGTTTTGTTCAACAAATTTGAGTAGATAACTCATCAGTTGTTTGCATCAGAGCGACAATTTTTGAGATAGTTATTAAAACTCTTTAAAGGTTGTGAAACGTTGTTTCTCGTTGTATATCCTTTAATTCTAGAGTTAAATTTATAAATAACGTGTACGAATTTGTTTAACGCATTTGTTTTGGTTACTCGACGTCTCCGTTCTCGTGTAGCCTACATATTGCGTTTTTTTTTAATTTGCTTACCGGGCTAAAGGTTAGCATGCTTAAAATACGTAAGTCGTTTTGTTAAACAAATTTAAGTAGATAACTCCTCAGTTGTTTGCATCAGAGCGACAATTTTTGAGATAGTTATTAAAACTGTTTAAAGGTTGTCAAACGTTGTTTCTCGTTGTATATCCTTTAATTCTAGAGTTAAATTGATAAATAACGTGTACGAATTTGTTTAACGCATTTGTTTTGGTTACTCGACGTCTCCATTCTCGTGTAGCTTCCATATTGCGTTTTTTTTTTTAAATTTGCTTACCGGGCTAAAGGTTAGCATGCTTAAAATGCGTAAGTCGTTTTGTTCAACAAATTTAAGTAGATAACTCCTCATTTGTTTGCATCAGACCTACAATTTTCGAGATAGTTATTAAAACTTGTTGTCAAACGTTGTTTCTCGATGTATATCCTTTAATTCTAGAGTTAAATTGATAAATAACGTGTACGAATTTGTTTAACGCATTTGTTTTGGTTACTCGACGTCTCCGTTCTCGTGTAGCCTACATATTGCGTTTTTTTTTTTTTTTAATTTGCTTACCGGGCTAAAGGTTAGCATGCTTAAAATACGTAAGTCGTTTTGTTCAACAAATTTGAGTAGATAACTCAGCAGTTGTTTGCATCAGAGCGACAATTTTTGAGATAGTTATTAAAACTATTTAAAGGTTGTCAAACGATGGTTCTCGTTGTATATCCTTTAATTCTAGAGTTAAATTGATAAATAACGTGTACGAATTTGTTTAACGCATTTGTTTTGGCTACTCGACGGCTCCGTTCTCGTGTAGCCTACATATTGGGTTTTTTTTCTAATTTGCTTACCGAGCTAAAGGTTAGCATGCTTAAACTACGTAAGTCGTTTTGTTCAACGAATTTTAGTAGATAACTCAGCAGTTGTTTGCATCAGAGCGACAATTTTTGAGATAGTTATTAAAACTGTTTAAAGGTTGTCAAACGTTGTTTCTCGTTGTATATCCTTTAATTCTAGAGTTAAGTTGATAAATAATGTGTACGAATTTGTTTAACGCATTTGTTTTGGTTACTCGACGTCTCCGTTCTCGTGTAGCCTACATATTGCGTTTTTTTTTCTAATTTGCTTACCGGGCTAAAGGTTAGCATGCTTAAAATACGTAAGTCGTTTTGTTCAACAAATTTGAGTAGATAACTCATCAGTTGTTTGCATCAGAGCGACAATTTTGAGATAGTTATTAAAACTGTTTAAAGGTTGTGAAACGTTGTTTCTCGTTGTATATCCTTTAATTCTAGAGTTAAATTTATAAATAACGTGTACGAATTTGTTTAACGCATTTGTTTTGGTTACTCGACGTCTCCGTTCTCGTGTAGCCTACATATTGCGTTTTTTTTTAATTTGCTTACCGGGCTAAAGGTTAGCATGCTTAAAATACGTAAGTCGTTTTGTTCAACAAATTTAAGTAAATAACTCCCTCAGTTGTTTGCATCAGAGCGACAATTTTTGAGATAGTTATTAAAACTGTTTAAAGGTTGTCAAACGTTGTTTCTCGTTGTATATCCTTTAATTCTAGAGTTAAATTGATAAATAACGTGTACGAATTTGTTTAACGCATTTGTTTTGGTTACTCGACGTCTCCATTCTCGCGTAGCTTCCATATTGCGTTTTTTTTTTTAAATGTGCTTACCGGGCTAAAGGTTAGCATGCTTAAAATGCGTAAGTCGTTTTGTTCAACAAATTTAAGTAGATAACTCCTCATTTGTTTGCATCAGACCGACAATTTTCGAGATAGTTATTAAACTGTTTAAAGGTTGTCAAACGTTGTTTCTCGTTGTATATCCTTTAATTCTAGAGTTAAATTGATAAATAACGTGTACGAATTTGTTTAACGCATTTGTGTTGGTTACTCGACGTCTCCGTTCTCGTGTAGCCTACATATTGCGTTTTTTTTCTAATTTGCTTACCGGGCTAAAGGTTAGCATGCTTAAAATATGTAAGTCGTTTTGTTCAACAAATTTAAGTAGATAACTCCTCAGTTGTTTGCATCAGAGCGACAATTTTTGAGATAGTTATTAAAACTGTTTAAAGGTTGTCACACGTTGTTTCTCGTTGTATATCCTTTAATTCTAGAGTTAAATTGATAAATAACGTGTACGAATTTGTTTAACGCATTTGTTTTGGTTACTCGACGTCTCCGTTCTCGTGTAGCCTACATATTGCGTTTTTTTTTTTTTTAATTTGCTTACCGGGCTAAAGGTTAGCATGCTTAAAATACGTAAGTCGTTTTGTTCAACAAATTTGAGTAGATAACTCAGCTGTTGTTTGCATCAGAGCGACAATTTTTGAGATAGTTATTAAAACTATTTAAATGTTCTCAAACGATGTTTCTCGTTGTATATCCTTTAATTCTAGAGTTAAATTGATAAATAACGTGTACGAATTTGTTTAGCGCATTTGTTTTGGTTACTCGACGGCTCCGTTCTCGTGTAGCCTACATATTGCGTTTTTTTTTTCTAATTTGCTTACCGGGCTAAAGGTTAGCATGCTTAAAATACGTAAGTCGTTTTGTTCAACAAATTTGAGTAGATAACTCAGCAGTTGTTTGCATCAGAGCGACAATTTTTGAGATAGTTATTAAAACTGTTTAAAGGTTGTCAAACGTTGTTTCTCGTTGTATATCCTTTAATTCTAGAGTTAAATTTATAAATAACGTGTACGAATTTGTTTAACGCATTTGGTTTGGTTACTCGACGTCTCCGTTCTCGTGTAGCCTACATATTGCGTTTTTTTTTTTAATTTGCTTACCGGGCTAAAGGTTAGCATGCTTAAAATACGTAAGTCGTTTTTTTCAACAAACTTGAGTAGATAACTCAGCAGTTGTTTGCATCAGAGCGGCAATTTTTGAGATAGTTATTAAAACTATTTAAAGGTTGTCAAACGATGTTTCTCGTTGTATATCCTTTAATTCTAGAGTTAAATTGATAAATAACGTGTACGAATTTGTTTAACGCATTTGTTTTGGTTACTCGACGTCTCCGTTCTCGTGTAGCCTACATATTGCGTTTTTTTTTTAATTTGCTTACCGGGCTAAAAGTTAGCATGCTTAAAATACGTAAGTCGTTTTGTTCAACAAATTTAAGTAGATAACTCATCAGTTGTTTGCATCAGAGCGACAATTTTTGAGATAATTATTAAAACTGTTTAAAGGTTGTCAAACGATGTTTCTCGTTGTATATCCTTTAATTCTAGAGTTAGATTGATAAATAACGTGTACGAATTTGGTTAACGCATTTGTTTTGGTTACTCGACGTCTCCGTTCTCGTGTAGCCTACATATTGCGTTTTTTTTCTAATTTGCTTACCGGGCTAAAGGTTAGCATGCTTAAAATACGTAAGTCGTTTTGTTCAACAAATTTAAGTAGATAACTCAGCAGTTGTTTGCATCAGAGGGACAATTTTTGAGATAGTTATTAAAACTATTTAAAGGTTGTCAAACGATGGTTCTCGTTGTATATCCTTTAATTCTAGAGTTAAATTGATAAATAACGTGTACGAATTTGTTTAACGCATTTGTTTTGGTTACTCGACGTCTCCGTTCTCGTGTAGCCTACATATTGCGTTTTTTTTTTTTTTTAATTTGCTTACCGGGCTAAAGGTTAGCATGCTTAAAATACGTAAGTCGTTTTGTTCAACAAATTTGAGTAGATAACTCAGCAGTTGTTTGCATATGAGCGACAATTTTTGAGATAGTTATTAAAACTATTTAAAGGTTGTCAAACGATGGTTCTCGTTGTATATCCTTTAATTCTAGAGTTAAATTGATAAATAACGTGTACGAATTTGTTTAACGCATTTGTTTTGGCTACTCGACGGCTCCGTTCTCGTGTAGCCTACATATTGGGTTTTTTTTTTTTAATTTGCTTACCGGGCAAAAGGTTAGCATGCTTAAAATACGTAAGTCGTTTTGTTCAACAAATTTGAGTAGATAACTCAGCAGTTGTTTGCATCAGAGCGACAATTTTTGAGATAGTTATTAAAACTGTTTAAAGGTTGTCAAACGTTGTTTCTCGTTGTATATCCTTTAATTCTAGAGTTAAATTGATAAATAACGTGTACGAATTTGTTTAACGCATTTGTTTTGGTTACTCGACGTCTCCGTTCTCGTGTAGCCTACATATTGCGTTTTTTTCTAATTTGCTTACCGGGCTAAAGGTTAGCATGCTTAAAATACGTAAGTCGTTTTGTTCAACAAATTTAAGTAGATAACTCCTCAGTTGTTTGCATCAGAGCGACAATTTTTGAGATAGTTATTAAAACTGTTTAAAGGTTGTCAAACGTTTTTTCTCGTTGTATATCCTTTAATTCTAGAGTTAAATTGATAAATAACGTGTACGAATTTGTTTAACGCATTTGTTTTGTTTACTCGACGTCTCCATTCTCGTGTAGCTTCCATATTGCGTTTTTTTTTTAAATTTGCTTACCGGGCTAAAGGTTAGCATGCTTAAAATACGTAAGTCGTTTTGTTCAACAAATTTAAGTAGATAACTCCTCATTTGTTTGCATCAGACCGACAATTTTCGAGATAGTTATTAAAACTGTTTAAAGGTTGTCAAACGTTGTTTCTCGTTGTATATCCTTTAATTCTAGAGTTAAATTGATAAATAACGTGTACGAATTTGTTTAACGCATTTGTTTTGGTTACTCGACGTCTCCGTTCTCGTGTAGCCTACATATTGCGTTTTTTTTTTTTTAATTTGCTTACCGGGCTAAAGGTTAGCATGCTTAAAATACGTAAGTCGTTTTGTTCAACAAATTTGAGTAGATAGCTCATCAGTTGTTTGCATCAGAGCGACAATTTTTGAGATAGTTATTAAAACTGTTTAAAGGTTGTCAAACGTTGTTTCTCGTTGTATATCCTTTAATTCTAGAGTTAAATTGATAAATAACGTGTACGAATTTGTTTAACGCATTTGTTTTGGTTACTCGACGTCTCCGTTCTCGTGTAGCCTACATATTGCGTTTTTTTTTTCTAATTTGCTTACCGGGCTAAAGGTTAGCATGCTTAAAATATGTAAGTCGTTTTGTTCAACAAATTTAAGTAGATAACTCCTCAGTTGTTTGCATCAGAGCGACAATTTTTGAGATAGTTATTAAAACTGTTTAAAGGTTGTCACACGTTGTTTCTCGTTGTATAGCCTTTAATTCTAGAGTTAAATTGATAAATAACGTGTACGAATTTGTTTAACGCATTTGTTTTGGTTACTCGACGTCTCCGTTCTCGTGTAGCCTACATATTGCGTTTTTTTTTAATTCGCTTACCGGGCTAAAGGTTAGCAAACTTAAAATACGTAAGTCGTTTTGTTCAACAAATTTGAGTAGATAACTCATCAGTTGTTTGCATCAGAGCAACAATTTTTGAGATAGTTATTAAAACTGTTTAAATGTTGTCAAACGTTGTTTCTCGTTTTATATCCTTTAATTCTAGAGTTAAATTGATAAATAACGTGTACCAATTTGTTTAACCCATTTGTTTTGGTTACTCGACGTCTCCGTTCTTGTGTAGCCTACATATTGCGTTTTTTTTTTAAATTTGCTTACCGGGCTAAAGGTTATCATGCTTAAAATACGTAAGTCGTTTTGTTCAACAAATTTGAGTAGATAACTCCTCAGTTGTTTGCATCAGAGCGACAATTTTTGAGATAGTTATTAAAACTGTTTAAAGGTTGTCAAACGATGTTTCTCGTTGTATATCCTATAATTCTAGAGTTAAATTGATAAATAACGTGTACGAATTTGTTTAACGCATTTGTTTTGGTTACTCGACGTCTCCGTTCTCGTGTAGCCTACATATTGCGTTTTTTTTTTTAATTTGCTTACCGGGCTAAAGGTTAGCATGCTTAAAATACGTAAGTCGTTTTGTTCAACAAATTTAAGTAGATAACTCATCAGTTGTTTGCATCAGAGCGACAATTTTTGAGATAGTTATTAAAACTGTTTAAAGGTTGTCAAACGATGTTTCTCGTTGTATATCCTTTAGTTCTAGAGTTAAATTGATAAATAACGTGTACGAATTTGTTTAACGCATTTGTTTTGGTTACTCGACGTCTCCGTTCTCGTGTAGCCTACATATTGGGTTTTTTTCTAATTTGCTTACCGGGCTAAAGGTTAGCATGCTTAAAATACGTAAGTCGTTTTGTTCAACAAATTTAAGTAGATAACTCAGCAGTTGTTTGCATCAGAGGGACAATTTTTGAGATAGTTATTAAAACTGTTTAAAGGTTGTCAAACGTTGTTTCTCGTTGTATATCCTTTAATTCTAGAGTTAAATTGATAAATAACGTGTACGAATTTGTTTAACGCATTTGTTTTGGTTACTCGACGTCTCCGTTCTCGTGTAGCCTACATATTGCGTTTTTTTTTTTTTTTAATTTGCTTACCGGGCTAAAGGTTAGCATGCTTAAAATACGTAAGTCGTTTTGTTCAACAAATTTGAGTAGATAACTCAGCAGTTGTTTGCATCAGAGCGACAATTTTTGAGATAGTTATTAAAACTATTTAAAGGTTCTCAAACGATGTTTCTCGTTGTATATCCTTTAATTCTAGAGTTAAATTGATAAATAACGTGTACGAATTTGTTTAGCGCATTTGTTTTGGTTACTCGACGGCTCCGTTCTCGTGTAGCCTACATATTGCGTTTTTTTTTCTAATTTGCTTACCGGGCTAGAGGTTAGCATGCTTAAAATACGTAAGTCGTTTTGTTAAACAAATTTGAGTAGATAACTCAGCAGTTGTTTGCATCAGAGCGACAATTTTTGAGATAGTTATTAAAACTGTTTAAAGGTTGTCAAACGTTGTTTCTCGTTGTATATCCTTTAATTCTAGAGTTAAATTTATAAATAACGTGTTCGAATTTGTTTAACGCATTTGTTTTGGTTACTCGGCGTCTCCGTTCTCGTGTAGCCTACATATTGCGTTTTTTTTCTAATTTTCTTACCGGGCTAAAGGTTAGCATGCTTAAAATACGTAAGTCGTTTTGTTCAACAAATTTGAGTAGATAACTCATCAGTTGTTTGCATCAGAGCGACAATTTTTGAGATAGTTATTAAAACTGTTTAAAGGTTGTCAAACGTTGTTTCTCGTTGTATATCCTTTAATTCTAGAGTTAAATTGATAAATAACGTGTACGAATTTGTTTAACGCATTTGTTTTGGTTACTCGACGTCTCCGTTCTCGTGTAGCCTACATATTGTGTTTTTTTTCTAATTTGCTTACCGGGCTAAAGGTTAGCATGCTTAAAATACGTAAGTCGTTTTGTTCAACAAATTTAAGTAGATAACTCCTCAGTTTTTGCATCAGAGCGACAATTTTTGAGATAGTTATTAAAACTGTTTAAAGGTTGTCAAACGTTGTTTCTCGTTGTATATCCTTTAATTCTAGAGTTAAATTGATAAATAACATGTACGAATTTGTTTAACGCATTTGTTTTGGTTACTCGACGTCTCCGTTCTCGTGTAGCCTACATATTGCGTTTTTTTTAATTTGCTTACCGGGCTAAAGGTTAGCATGCTTAAAATACGTAAGTCGTTTTGTTCAACAAATTTGAGTAGATAACTCATCAGTTGTTTGCATCAGAGCGACAATTTTTGAGATAGTTATTAAAACTGTTTAAAGGTTGTCAAACGTTGTTTCTCGTTGTATATCCTTTAATTCTAGAGTTAAATTGATAAATAAAGTGTACGAATTTGTTTAACCCATATGGTTTGGTTACTCGACGTCTCCGTTCTTGTGTAGCCTACATATTGCGTTTTTTTTTTTTTAATTTGCTTACCGGGCTAAAGGCTAGCATGCCTAAAATACGTAAGTCGTTTTGTTCAACAAATTTGAGTAGATAACTCCTCAGTTGTTTGCATCCGAGCGACAATTTTTGAGATAGTTATTAAAACTGTTTAAAGGTTGCCAAACGATGTGTCTCGTTGTATATCCTATAATTCTAGAGTTAAATTGATAAATAACGTGTACGAATTTGTTTAACGCATTTGTTTTGGTTACTCGACGTCTCCGTTCTCGTGTAGCCTACATATTGCGTTTTTTTTTTTTTAATTTGTTTAGCGGGCTAAAGGTTAGCATGCTTAAAATACGTAAGTCGTTTTGTTCAACAAATTTAAGTAGATAACTCATCAGTTGTTTGCATCAGAGCGACAATTTTTGAGATAGTTATTAAAACTGTTTAAAGGTTGTCAAACGTTGTTTCTCGTTGTATATCCTTTAATTCTAGAGTTAAATTGATAAATAACGTGTACGAATTTGTTTAACGCATTTGTTTTGGTTACTCGACGTCTCCGTTCTCGTGTAGCCTACATATTGCGTTTTTTTTTTTTTAATTTGCTTACCGGGCTAAAGGTTAGCATGCCTAAAATACGTAAGTCGTTTTGTTCAACAAATTTGAGTAGATAACTCCTCAGTTGTTTGCATCAGAGCGACAATTTTTGAGATAGTTATTAAAACTGTTTAAAGGTTGTCAAACGATGTTTCTCGTTGTATATCCTTTAATTCTAGAGTTAAATTGATAAATAACGTGTACGAATTTGTTTAACGCATTTGTTTTGGTTACTCGACGTCTCCGTTCTCGTGTAGCCTACATATTGCGTTTTTTTTCTAATTTGCTTACCGGGCTAAAGGTTAGCATGCTTAAAATACGTAAGTCGTTTGTTCAACAAATTTAAGTAGATAACTCAGCAGTTGTTTGCATCAGAGGGACAATTTTTGAGATAGTTATTAAAACTGTTTAAAGGTTGTCAAACGTTGTTTCTCGTTGTATATCCTTTAATTCTAGAGTTAAATTGATAAATAACGTGTACGAATTTGTTTAACGCATTTGTTTGGTTACTCGACGTCTCCGTTCTCGTGTAGCCTACATATTGCGTTTTTTTTTTTTTAATTTGCTTACCGGGCTAAAGGTTAGCGCTTAAAATACGTAAGTCGTTTTGTTCAACAAATTTGAGTAGATAACTCATCAGTTGTTTGCATCAGAGCGACAATTTTTGAGATAGTTAGTAAAACTGTTTAAAGGTTGTCAAACGTTGTTTCTCGTTGTATATCCTTTAATTCTAGAGTTAAATTGATAAATAACGTGTACGAATTTGTTTAACGCATTTGTTTTGGTTACTCGACGTCTCCGTTCTCGTGTAGCCTACATATTGCGTTTTTTTTCTAATTTGCTTACCGGTCTAAAGGTTAGCATGTTTAAAATACGTAAGTCGTTTTGTTCAACAAATTTGAGTAGATAACTCATCAGTTGTTTGCATCAGAGCGACAATTTTTGAGATAGTTATTAAAACTGTTTAAAGGTTGTCAAACGTTGTTTCTCGTTGTATATCCTTTAATTCTAGAGTTAAATTGATAAATAACGTGTACGAATTTGTATAACGCATTTGTTTTGGTTACTCGACGTCTCCGTTCTCGTGTAGCCTACATATTGCGTTTTTTTTTAAATTTGCTTACCGGGCTAAAGGTTAGCATGCTTAAAATATGTAAGTCGTTTTGTTCAATAAATTTGAGTAAATAACTCAGCAGTTGTTTGCTTCAGAGCGACAATTTTTGAGATAGTTATTAAAACTATTTAAAGGTTGTCAAACGATGTTTCTCGTTGTATATCCTTTAATTCTAGAGTTAAATTGATAAATAACGTGTACGAATTTGTTTAACGCATTTGTTTTGGTTACTCGACGTCTCCGTTCTCGTGTAGCCTACATATTGCGTTTTTTTTTTAATTTGCTTACCGGGCTAAAGGTTAGCATGCTTAAAATACATAAGTCGTTTTGTTCAACAAATTTGAGTAGATAACTCAGCAGTTGTTTGCATCAGAGCGACAATTTTTGAGATAGTTATTAAAACTGTTTAAAGGTTGTCAAACGTTGTTTCTCGTTGTATATCCTTTAATTCTAGAGTTAAATTGATAAATAACGTGTACGAATTTGTTTAACGCATTTGTTTTGGTTACTCGACGTCTCCGTTCTCGTGTAGCCTACATATTGCGTTTTTTTTTTTTAATTTGCGTTTTTTTTTTCTAATTTGCTTACCGGGCTAAAGGTTAGCATGCTTAAAATACGTATGTCGTTTTGTTCAACAAATTTAAGTAGATAACTCATCAGTTGTTTGCATCAGAGCGACAATTTTTGAGATAGTTATTAGAACTGTTTAAAGGTTGTCAAACGTTGTTTCTCGTTGTATATACTTTAATTCTAGAGTTAAATTGATAAATAACGTGTACGAATTTGTTTAACGCATTTGTTTTTGTTACCCGACGTCTCCGTTCTCGTGTAGCCTACATATTGCGTTTTTTTTTTAATTTGCTTATCAGGCTAAAGGTTAGCATGCTTAAAATACGTAAGTCGTTTTGTTCAACAAATTTGAGTAGATAACTCCTCAGTTGTTTGCATCAGAGCGACAATTTTTGAGATAGTTATTAAAACTGTTTAAAGGTTGTCAAACGATGTTTCTCGTTGTATATCCTTTAATTCTAGAGTTAAATTGATAAATAACGTGTACGAATTTGTTTAACCCATTTGTTTTGGTTACTCGACGTCTCCGTTCTCGTGTAGCCTACATATTGCGTTTTTTTTTTTTAATTTGCTTACCGGGCTAAAGGTTAGCATGCCTAAAATACGTAAGTCGTTTTGTTCAACAAATTTGAGTAGATAACTCCTCAGTTGTTTGCAGCCGAGCGACAATTTTTGAGATAGTTATTAAAACTGTTTAAAGGTTGCCAAACGATGTGTCTCGTTGTATATCCTATAATTCTAGAGTTAAATTGATAAATAACGTGTACGAATTTGTTTAACCCATTTGTTTTGGTTACTCGACGTCTCCGTTCTCGTGTAGCCTACATATTGCGTTTTTTTTTTTTAATTTGCTTACCGGGCTAAAGGTTAGCATGCTTAAAATACATAAGTCGTTTCGTTCAACAAATTTAAGTAGATAACTCCTCAGTTGTTTGCATCAGAGCGACAATTTTTGAGATAGTTATTAAAACTGTTTAAAGGTTGTCAAACGTTGTTTCTCGTTGTATATCCTTTAATTCTAGAGTTAAATTGATAAATAACTTGTACGAATTTGTTTAACGCATTTGTTTTGGTTACTCGACGGCTCCGTTCTCGTGTAGCCTACATATTGCGTTTTTTTTCTAATTTGCTTACCGGGCTAAAGGTTAGCATGCTTAAAATACGTAAGTCGTTTTGTTCAACAAATTTGAGTAGATAACTCAGCAGTTGTTTGCATCAGAGCGAAAATTTTTGAGATAGTTATTAAAACTATTTAAAGGTTGTCAAACGATGTTTCTCGTTGTATATCCCTTAATTCTAGAGGTTAATTGATAAATAACGTGTACGAATTTGTTTAACGCATTTGTTTTGGTTACTCGACGTCTCCGTTCTCGTGTAGCCTACATATTGCGTTTTTTTTTTAACTTGCTTAACGGGCTAAAGGTTAGCATGCTTAAAATACGTAAGTCGTTTTGTTCAACAAATTTGAGTAGATAACTCAGCAGTTGTTTGCATCAGAGCGACAATTTTTGAGATAGTTATTAAAACTATTTAAAGGTTGTCAAACGATGTTTCTCTTTTTATATCCTTTAATTATAGAGTTAAATTGATAAATAACGTGTACGAATTTGTTTAACGCATTTGTTTTGGTTACTCGACGGCTCCGTTCTCGTGTAGGCTACATATTGCGTTTTTTTTCTAATTTGCTTACCGGGCTAAAGGTTAGCATGCTTAAAATACGTAAGTCGTTTTGTTCAACAAATTTGAGTAGATAACTCAGCAGTTGTTTGCATCAGAGCGACAATTTTTGAGATAGTTATTAAAACTGTTTAAAGGTTGTCAAACGTTGTTTCTCGTTGTATATACTTTAATTCTAGAGTTAAATTGATAAATAACGTGTAAGAATTCGTTTAACGCATTTGTTTTGGTTACTCGACGGCTCCGTTCTCGTGTAGCCTACATATTGCGTTTTTTTTTCTAATTTGCTTATCGGGCTAAAGGTTAGCATGCTTAAAATACGTAAGTCGTTTTGTTCAACAAATTTAAGTAGATAACTCATCAGTTGTTTGCATCAGAGCGACAATTTTTGAGATAGTTATTAGAACTGTTTAAAGGTTGTCAAACGTTGTTTCTCGTTGTATATCCTTTAATTCTAGAGTTAAATTGATAAATAACGTGTACGAATTTGTTTAACGCATTTGTTTTTGTTACCCGACGTCTCCGTTCTCGTGTAGCCTACATATTGCGTTTTTTTTTAATTTGCTTATCAGGCTAAAGGTTAGCATGCTTAAAATACGTAAGTCGTTTTGTTCAACAAATTTGAGTAGATAACTCCTCAGTTGTTTGCATCAAAACGACAATTTTTGAGATAGTTATTAAAACTGTTTAAAGGTTGTCAAACGATGTTTCTCGTTGTATATCCTTTAATTCTAGAGTTAAATTGATAAATAACGTGTACGAATTTGTTTAACCCATTTGTTTTGGTTACTCGACGTCTCCGTTCTCGTGTAGCCTACATATTGCGTTTTTTTTTTAAATTTGCTTACCGGGCTAAAGGTAAAATACGTAAGTCGTTTTGTTCAACAAATTTGAGTAGATAACTCCTCAGTTGTTTGCATCCGAGCGACAATTTTTGTGATAGTTATTAAAACTGTTTAAAGGTTGCCAAACGATGTGTCTCGTTGTATATCCTATAATTCTAGAGTTAAATTGATAAATAACGTGTACGAATTTGTTTAACGCATTTGTTTTGGTAACTCGACGTCTCCGTTCTCGTGTAGCCTACATATTGCGTTTTTTTTTTAAATTTGTTTAGCGGGCTAAAGGTTAGCATGCTTAAAATACGTAAGTCGTTTTGTTCAACAAATTTAAGTAGATAACTCATCAGTTGTTTGTATCAGAGCGACAATTTTTGAGATAGTTATTAAAACTGTTTAAAGGTTGTCAAACGTTGTTTCTCGTTGTATATCCTTTAATTCTAGAGTTAAATTGATAAATAACGTGTACGAATTTGTTTAACGCATTTGTTTTGGTTACTCGACGTCTCCGTTCTCGTGTAGCCTACATATTGCGTTTTTTTTTTTTAATTTGCTTACGGGGCTAAAGGTTAGCATGCCTAAAATACGTAAGTCGTTTTGTTCAACAAATTTGAGTAGATAACTCCTCAGTTGTTTGCATCAGAGCGACAATTTTTGAGATAGTTATTAAAACTGTTTAAAGGTTGTCAAAAGTTGTTTCTCGTTGTATATCCTTTAATTCTAGAGTTAAATTGATAAATAAAGTGTACGAATTTGTTTAACCCATTTGTTTTGGTTACTCGATGTCTCCGTTCTTGTGTAGCCTACATATTGCGTTTTTTTTTTTTAATTTGCTTACCGGGCTAAAGGTTAGCATGCCTAAAATACGTAAGTCGTTTTGTTCAACAAATTTGAGTAGATAACTCCTCAGTTGTTTGCATCAGAGCGACAATTTTTGAGATAGTTATTAAAACTGTTTAAAGGTTGTCAAACGATGTTTCTCGTTGTATATCCTTTAATTCTAGAGTTAAATTGATAAATAACGTGTACGAATTTGTTTAACGCATTTGTTTTGGTTACTCGACGTCTCCGTTCTCGTGTAGCCTACATATTGCGTTATTTTTCTAATTTGCTTACCGGGCTAAAGGTTAGCATGCTTAAAATACGTAAGTCGTTTGTTCAACAAATTTAAGTAGATAACTCAGCAGTTGTTTGCATCAGAGGGACAATTTTTGAGATAGTTATTAAAACTGTTTAAAGGTTGTCAAACGTTGTTTCTCGTTGTATATCCTTTAATTCTAGAGTTAAATTGATAAATAACGTGTACGAATTTGTTTAACGCATTTGTTTGGTTACTCGACGTCTCCGTTCTCGTGTAGCCTACATATTGCGTTTTTTTTTTTTAATTTGCTTACCGGGCTAAAGGTTAGCATGCTTAAAATACGTAAGTCGTTTTGTTCAACAAATTTGAGTAGATAACTCATCAGTTGTTTCCATCAGAGCGACAATTTTTGAGATAGTTAGTAAAACTGTTTAAAGGTTGTCAAACGTTGTTTCTCGTTGTATATCCTTTAATTCTAGAGTTAAATTGATAAATAACGTGTACGAATTTGTTTAACGCATTTGTTTTGGTTACTCGACGTCTCCGTTCTCGTGTAGCCTACATATTGCGTTTTTTTTCTAATTTGCTTACCGGTCTAAAGGTTAGCATGTTTAAAATACGTAAGTCGTTTTGTTCAACAAATTTGAGTAGATAACTCATCAGTTGTTTGCATCAGAGCGACAATTTTTGAGATAGTTATTAAAACTTTTTAAAGGTTGTCAAACGTTGTTTCTCGTTGTATATCCTTTAATTCTAGAGTTAAATTGATAAATAACGTGTACGAATTTGTATAACGCATTTGTTTTAGTTACTCGACGTCTCCGTTCTCATGTAGCCTACATATTGCGTTTTTTTTTTAATTTGCTTACCGGGCTAAAGGTTAGCATGCTTAAAATATGTAAGTCGTTTTGTTCAATAAATTTGAGTAAATAACTCAGCAGTTGTTTGCTTCAGAGCGACAATTTTTGAGATAGTTATTAAAACTATTTAAAGGTTGTCAAACGATGTTTCTCGTTGTATATCCTTTAACTCTAGAGTTAAATTGATAAATAACGTGTACGAATTTGTTTAACGCATTTGTTTTGGTTACTCGACGTCTCCGTTCTCGTGTAGCCTACATATTGCGTTTTTTTTTTTAATTTGCTTACCGGGCTAAAGGTTAGCATGCCTAAAATACGTAAGTCGTTTTGTTCAACAAATTTGAGTAGATAACTCCTCAGTTGTTTGCATCAGAGCGACAATTTTTGAGATAGTTATTAAAACTGTTTAAAGGTTGTCAAAAGTTGTTTCTCGTTGTATATCCTTTAATTCTAGAGTTAAATTGATAAATAAAGTGTACGAATTTGTTTAACCCATTTGTTTTGGTTACTCGATGTCTGCGTTCTTGTGTAGCCTACATATTGCGTTTTTTTTTTTTTAATTTGCTTACCGGGCTAAAGGTTAGCATGCCTAAAATACGTAAGTCGTTTTGTTCAACAAATTTGAGTAGATAACTCCTCAGTTGTTTGCATCAGAGCGACAATTTTTGAGATAGTTATTAAAACTGTTTAAAGGTTGTCAAACGATGTTTCTCGTTGTATATCCTTTAATTCTAGAGTTAAATTGATAAATAACGTGTACGAATTTGTTTAACGCATTTGTTTTGGTTACTCGACGTCTCCGTTCTCGTGTAGCCTACATATTGCGTTTTTTTTCTAATTTGCTTACCGGGCTAAAGGTTAGCATGCTTAAAATACGTAAGTCGTTTGTTCAACAAATTTAAGTAGATAACTCAGCAGTTGTTTGCATCAGAGGGACAATTTTTGAGATAGTTATTAAAACTGTTTAAAGGTTGTCAAACGTTGTTTCTCGTTGTATATCCTTTAATTCTAGAGTTAAATTGATAAATAACGTGTACGAATTTGTATAACGCATTTGTTTTGGTTACTCGACATCTCCGTTCTCGTGTAGCCTACATATTGCGTTTTTTTTTTAATTTGCTTACCGGGCTAAAGGTTGGCATGCTTAAAATATGTAAGTCGTTTTGTTCAATAAATTTGAGTAAATAACTCAGCAGTTGTTTGCTTCAGAGCGACAATTTTTGAGATAGTTATTAAAACTATTTAAAGGTTGTTAAACGATGTTTCTCGTTGTATATCGTTTAATTCTAGAGTTAAATTGATAAATAACGTGTACGAATTTGTTTAACGCATTTGTTTTGGTTACTCGACGTCTCCGTTCTCGTGTAGCCTACATATTGCGTTTTTTTTTTAATTTGCTTACCGGGCTAAAGGTTAGCATGCTTAAAATACATAAGTCGTTTTGTTCAACAAATTTGAGTAGATAACTCAGCAGTTGTTTGCATCAGAGCGACAATTTTTGAGATAGTTATTAAAACTGTTTAAAGGTTGTCAAACGTTGTTTCTCGTTGTATATCCTTTAATTCTAGAGTTAAATTGATAAATAACGTGTACGAATTTGTTTAACGCATTTGTTTTGGTTACTCGACGTCTCCGTTCTCGTGTAGCCTACATATTGCGTTTTTTTTTTAATTTGTTACCGGGCTAAAGGATAGCATGCTTAAAATATGTAAGTCGTTTTGTTCAACAAATTTAAGTAGATAACTCCTCAGTTGTTTGCATCAGAGCGACAATTTTTGAGATAGTTATTAAAACTGTTTAAAGGTTTTCAAACGTTGTTTCTCGTTGTATATCCTTTAATTCTAGCGCTAAATTGATAAATAACGTGTACGAATTTGTTTAACGCATTTGTTTTGGTTACTCGACGTCTCCGTTTTCGTGTAGCCTACATATTGCGTTTTTTTTTTTTTTTTAATTTGTTACCGGGCTAAAAGTTAGCATGCTTAAAATATGTAAGTCGTTTTGTTCAACAAATTTAAGTAGATAACTCCTCAGTTGTTTGCATCAGAGCGACAATTTTTGAGATAGTTATTAAAACTGTTTAAAGGTTTTCAAACGTTGTTTCTCGTTGTATATCCTTTAATTCTAGAGTTAAATTGATAAATAACGTGTACGAATTTGTTTAACGCATTTGTTTTGGTTACTCGACGTCTCCGTTCTCGTGTAGCCTACATATTGCGTTTTTTTTTTAATTTGCTTACCGGGCTAAAGGTTAGCATGCTTAAAATACGTAAGTCGTTTTGTTCAACAAATTTGAGTAGATAACTCATCAGTTGTTTGCATCAGAGCGACAATTTTTGAGATAGTTATTAAAACTGTTTAAAGGTTGTCAAACGTTGTTTCTCGTTGTATATCCTTTAATTCTAGAGTTAAATTGAAAAATAACGTGTACGAATTTGTTTAACCCATTTGTTTTGGTTACTCGACGTCTCCGTTCTCGTCTAGCCTACATATTGCGTTTTTTTTTTTAATTTGCTTACCGGGCTAAAGGTTAGCATGCTTAAAATACGTAAGTCGTTTCGTTCAACAAATTTAAGTAGATAACTCCTCAGTTGTTTGCATCAGAGCGACAATTTTTGAGATAGTTATTAAAACCGTTTAAAGGTTGTCAAACGTTGTTTCTCGTTGTATATCCTTTAATTCTAGAGTTAAATTGATAAATAACTTGTACGAATTTGTTTAACGCATTTGTTTTGGTTACTCGACGGCTCCGTTCTCGTGTAGCCTACATATTGCGTTTTTTTTCTAATTTGCTTACCGGGCTAAAGGTTAGCATGCTTAAAATACGTAAGTCGTTTTGTTCAACAAATTTGAGTAGATAACTCAGCAGTTGTTTGCATCAGAGCGAAAATTTTTGAGATAGTTATTAAAACTATTTAAAGGTTGTCAAACGATGTTTCTCGTTGTATATCCCTTAATTCTAGAGTTAAATTGAAAAATAACGTGTACGAATTTGTTTAACCCATTTGTTTTGGTTACTCGACGTCTCCGTTCTCGTGTAGCCTACATATTGCGTTTTTTTTTTTAATTTGCTTACCGGGCTAAAGGTTAGCATGCTTAAAATACGTAAGTCGTTTCGTTCAACAAATTTAAGTAGATAACTCCTCAGTTGTTTGCATCAGAGCGACAATTTTTGAGATAGTTATTAAAACCGTTTAAAGGTTGTCAAACGTTGTTTCTCGTTGTATATCCTTTAATTCTAGAGTTAAATTGATAAATAACTTGTACGAATTTGTTTAACGCATTTGTTTTGGTTACTCGACGGCTCCGTTCTCGTGTAGCCTACATATTGCGTTTTTTTTTCTAATTTGCTTACCGGGCTAAAGGTTAGCATGCTTAAAATACGTAAGTCGTTTTGTTCAACAAATTTGAGTAGATAACTCATCAGGTGTTTGCATCAGAGCGACAATTTTTGAGATAGTTATTAAAACTGTTTAAAGGTTGTCAAACGTTGTTTCTCGTTGTATATCCTTTAATTCTAGAGTTAAATTGAAAAATAACGTGTACGAATTTGTTTAACGCATTTGTTTTGGTTACTCGACGTCTCCGTTCTCGTGTAGCCTACATATTGCGTTTTTTTTCTAATTTGCTTACCGGGCTAAAGGTTAGCATGCTTAAAATACGTAAGTAGTTTGTTCAACAAATTTAAGTAGATAACTCAGCAGTTGTTTGCATCAGAGGGACAATTTTTGAGATAGTTATTAAAACTGTTTAAAGGTTGACAAACGTTGTTTCTCGTTGTATATCCTTTAATTCTAGAGTTAAATTGATAAATAACGTGTACGAATTTGTATAACGCATTTGTTTTGGTTACTCGACGGCTCCGTTCTCGTGTAGCCTACATATTGCGTTTTTTTTTCTAATTTGCTTACCGGGCTAAAGGTTAGCATGCTTAAAATACGTAAGTCGTTTTGTTCAACAAATTTAAGTAGATAACTCATCAGTTGTTTGCATCAGAGCGACAATTTTTGAGATAGTTATTAGAACTGTTTAAAGGTTGTCAAACGTTGTTTCTCGTTGTATATCCTTTAATTCTAGAGTTAAATTGATAAATAACGTGTACGAATTTGTTTAACCCATTTGTTTTGGTTACTCGACGTCTCCGTTCTCGTGTAGCCTACATATTGCGTTTTTTTTTTTAATTTGCTTACCGGGCTAAAGGTTAGCATGCCTAAAATACGTAAGTCGTTTTGTTCAACAAATTTGAGTAGATAACTCCTCAGTTGTTTGCATCCGAGCGACAATTTTTGAGATAGTTATTAAAACTGTTTAAAGGTTGCCAAACGATGTGTCTCGTTGTATATCCTATAATTCTAGAGTTAAATTGATAAATAACGTGTACGAATTTGTTTAACCCATTTGTTTTGGTTACTCGACGTCTCCGTTCTCGTGTAGCCTACATATTGCGTTTTTTTTTTTAATTTGCTTACCGGGCTAAAAGTTAGCATGCTTAAAATACGTAAGTCGTTTCGTTCAACAAATTTAAGTAGATAACTCCTCAGTTGTTTGCATCAGAGCGACAATTTTTGAGATAGTTATTAAAACTGTTTAAAGGTTGTCAAACGTTGTTTCTCGTTGTATATCCTTTAATTCTAGAGTTAAATTGATAAATAACTTGTACGAATTTGTTTAACGCATTTGTTTTGGTTACTCGACGGCTCCGTTCTCGTGTAGCCTACATATTGCGTTTTTTTTCTAATTTGCTTACCGGGCTAAAGGTTAGCATGCTTAAAATACGTAAGTCGTGCTGTTCAACAAATTTGAGTAGATAACTCAGCAGTTGTTTGCATCAGAGCGAAAATTTTTGAGATAGTTATTAAAACTATTTAAAGGTTGTCAAACGATGTTTCTCGTTGTATATCCCTTAATTCTAGAGGTTAATTGATAAATAACGTGTACGAATTTGTTTAACGCATTTGTTTTGGTTACTCGACGTCTCCGTTCTCGTGTAGCCTACATATTGCGTTTTTTTTTTAACTTGCTTAACGGGCTAAAGGTTAGCATGCTTAAGATACGTAAGTCGTTTTGTTCAACAAATTTGAGTAGATAACTCAGCAGTTGTTTGCATCAGAGCGACAATTTTTGAGATAGTTATTAAAACTATTTAAAGGTTGTCAAACGATGTTTCTCTTTTTATATCCTTTAATTATAGAGTTAAATTGATAAATAACGTGTACGAATTTGTTTAACGCATTTGTTTTGGTTACTCGACGGCTCCGTTCTCGTGTAGGCTACATATTGGGTTTTTTTTTTCTAATTTGCTTACCGGGCTAAAGGTTAGCTTGCTTAAAATACGTAAGTCGTTTTGTTCAACAAATTTGAGTAGATAACTCAGCAGTTGTTTGCATCAGAGCGACAATTTTTGAGATAGTTATTAAAACTGTTTAAAGGTTGTCAAACGTTGTTTCTCGTTGTATATACTTTAATTCTAGAGTTAAATTGATAAATAACGTGTACGAATTTGTTTAACGCATTTGTTTTGGTTACTCGACGGCTCCGTTCTCGTGTAGCCTACATATTGCGTTTTTTTTTCTAATTTGCTTACCGGGCTAAAGGTTAGCATGCTTAAAATACGTAAGTCGTTTTGTTCAACAAATTTAAGTAGATAACTCATCAGTTGTTTGCATCAGAGCGACAATTTTTGAGATAGTTATTAGAACTGTTTAAAGGTTGTCAAACGTTGTTTCTCGTTGTATATCCTTTAATTCTAGAGTTAAATTGATAAATAACGTGTACGAATTTGTTTAACGCATTTGTTTTTGTTACCCGACGTCTCCGTTCTCGTGTAGCCTACATATTGCGTTTTTTTTTAATTTGCTTATCAGGCTAAAGGTTAGCATGCTTAAAATACGTAAGTCGTTTTGTTCAACAAATTTGAGTAGATAACTCCTCAGTTGTTTGCATCAGAGCGACAATTTTTGAGATAGTTATTAAAACTGTTTAAAGGTTGTCAAACGATGTTTCTCGTTGTATATCCTTTAATTCTAGAGTTAAATTGATAAATAACGTGTACGAATTTGTTTAACCCATTTGTTTTGGTTACTCGACGTCTCCGTTCTCGTGTAGCCTACATATTGCGTTTTTTTTTTTTTAATTTGCTTACCGGGCTAAAGGTTAGCATGCCTAAAATACGTAAGTCGTTTTGTTCAACAAATTTGAGTAGATAACTCCTCAGTTGTTTGCATCCGAGCGACAATTTTTGAGATAGTTATTAAAACTGTTTAAAGGTTGTCAAACGATGTGTCTCGTTGTATATCCTATAATTCTAGAGTTAAATTGATAAATAACGTGTACGAATTTGTTTAACGCATTTGTTTTGGTTACTCGAAGTCTCCGTTCTCGTGTAGCCTACATATTGCGTTTTTTTTTTTAAATTTGTTTAGCGGGCTAAAGGTTAGCATGCTTAAAATACGTAAGTCGTTTTGTTCAACAAATTTGAGTAGATAACTCCTCAGTTGTTTGCATCAGAGCGACAATTTTTGAGATAGTTATTAAAATTGTTTAAAGGTTGTCAAACGTTGTTTCTCGTTGTATATCCTTTAATTCTAGAGTTAAATTGATAAATAACGTGTACGAATTTGTTTAACGCATTTGTTTTGGTTACTCGATGTCTCCGTTCTCGTGTAGCCTACATATTGCGTTTTTTTTTTTTTAATTTGCTTACCGGGCTAAAGGTTAGCATGCCTAAAATACGTAAGTCGTTTTGTTCAACAAATTTGAGTAGATAACTCCTCAGTTGTTTGCATCAGAGCGACAATTTTTGAGATAGTTATTAAAACTGTTTAAAGGTTGTCAAAAGTTGTTTCTCGTTGTATATCCTTTAATTCTAGAGTTAAATTGATAAATAAAGTGTACGAATTTGTTTAACCCATTTGTTTTGGTTACTCGATGTCTCCGTTCTTGTGTAGCCTACATATTGCGTTTTTTTTTTTTAATTTGCTTACCGGGCTAAAGGTTAGCATGCCTAAAATACGTAAGTCGTTTTGTTCAACAAATTTGAGTAGATAACTCCTCAGTTGTTTGCATCAGAGCGACAATTTTTGAGATAGTTATTAAAACTGTTTAAAGGTTGTCAAACGATGTTTCTCGTTGTATATCCTTTAATTCTAGAGTTAAATTGATAAATAACGTGTACGAATTTGTTTAACGCATTTGTTTTGGTTACTCGAAGTCTCCGTTCTCGTGTAGCCTACATATTGCGTTTTTTTTTTTAAATTTGTTTAGCGGGCTAAATGTTAGCATGCTTAAAATACGTAAGTCGTTTTGTTCAACAAATTTAAGTAGATAACTCATCAGTTGTTTGCATCAGAGCGACAATTTTTGAGATAGTTATTAAAACTGTTTAAAGGTTGTCAAACGTTGTTTCTCGTTGTATATCCTTTAAGTCTAGAGTTAAATTGATAAATAACGTGTACGAATTTGTTTAACGCATTTGTTTTGGTTACTCGATGTCTCCGTTCTCGTGTAGCCTACATATTGCGTTTTTTTTTTTTAATTTGCTTACCGGGCTAAAGGTTAGCATGCCTAAAATACGTAAGTCGTTTTGTTCAACAAATTTGAGTAGATAACTCCTCAGTTGTTTGCATCAGAGCGACAATTTTTGAGATAGTTATTAAAACTGTTTAAAGGTTGTCAAACGATGTTTCTCGTTGTATATCCTTTAATTCTAGAGTTAAATTGATAAATAACGTGTACGAATTTGTTTAACGCATTTGTTTTGGTTACTCGACGTCTCCGTTCTCGTGTAGCCTACATATTGCGTTTTTTTTCTAATTTGCTTACCGGGCTAAAGGTTAGCATGCTTAAAATACGTAAGTCGTTTGTTCAACAAATTTAAGTAGATAACTCAGCAGTTGTTTGCATCAGAGGGACAATTTTTGAGATAGTTATTAAAACTGTTTAAAGGTTGTCAAACGATGTTTCTCGTTGTATATCCTTTAATTCTAGAGTTAAATTGATAAATAACGTGTACGAATTTGTTTAACGCATTTGTTTTGGTTACTCGACGTCTCCGTTCTCGTGTAGCCTACATATTGCGTTTTTTTTCTAATTTGCTTACCGGGCTAAAGGTTAGCATGCTTAAAATACGTAAGTCGTTTGTTCAACAAATTTAAGTAGATAACTCAGCAGTTGTTTGCATCAGAGGGACAATTTTTGAGATAGTTATTAAAACTGTTTAAAGGTTGTCAAACGTTGTTTCTCGTTGTATATCCTTTAATTCTAGAGTTAAATTGATAAATAACGTGTACGAATTTGTTTAACGCATTTGTTTTGGTTACCCGACGTCTCCGTTCTCGTGTAGCCTACATATTGCGTTTTTTTTTTAATTTGCTTATCGGGCTAAAGGTTAGCATGCTTAAAATACGTAAGTCGTTTTGTTCAACAAATTTGAGTAGATATCTCCTCAGTTGTTTGCATCAGAGCGACAATTTTTGAGATAGTTATTAAAACTGTTTAAAGGTTGTCAAACGATGTTTCTCGTTGTATATCCTTTAATTCTAGAGTTAAATTGATAAATAACGTGTACGAATTTGTTTAACGCATTTGTTTTGGTTACTCGACGTCTCCGTTCTCGTGTAGCCTACATATTGCGTTTTTTTTCTAATTTGCTTACCGGGCTAAAGGTTAGCATGCTTAAAATACGTAAGTCGTTTTGTTCAACAAATTTGAGTAGATAACTCAGCAGTTGTTTGCATCAGAGCGACAATTTTTGAGATAGTTATTAAAACTGTTTAAAGGTTGTCAAACGTTGTTTCTCGTTGTATATCCTTTAATTCTAGGGTTAAATTGATAAATAACGTGTACGAATTTGTTTAGCGCATTTGTTTTGGTTACTCGACGGCTCCGTTCTCGTGTAGCCTACATATTGCATTTTTTTTTTTAATTTGCTTACCGGGCTAAAGGTTAGCATGCTTAAAATACATAAGTCGTTTTGTTAAACAAATTTGAGTAGATACCTCAGCAGTTGTTTGCATCAGAGCGACAATTTTTGAGATAGTTATTAAAACTGTTTAAAGGTTGTCAAACGTTGTTTCTCGTTGTATATCCTTTAATTCTAGAGTTAAATTGATAAATAACGTGTACGAATTTGTTTAACGCATTTGTTTTGGTTACTCGACGGCTCCGTTTTCGTGTAGCCTACATATTGCGTTTTTTTCTAATTTGCTTACCGGGCTAAAGGTTAGCATGCTTAAAATACGTAAGTCGTTTTGTTCAACAAATTTAAGTAGATAACTCATCAGTTGTTTGCATCAGAGCGACAATTTTTGAGATAGTTATTAAAACTGTTTAAAGGTTGTCAAACGTTGTTTCTCGTTGTATATCCTTTAATTCTAGAGTTAAATTGATAAATAACGTGTATGAATTTGTTTAACGCATTTGTTTTGCTTACTCGACGGCTCCGTTCTCGTGTAGCCTACATATTGCGTTTTTTTTGAATTTGCTTACCGGGCTAAAGGTTAGCATGCTTCAAATACGTAAGTCGTTTTGTTCAACAAATTTGAGTAGATAACTCAGCAGTTGTTTGCATCAGAGCGACAATTTTTGAGATAGTTATTAAAACTATTTAAAGGTTGTCAAACGATGTTTCTCGTTGTATATCCTTTAATTCTAGAGTTAAATTGATAAATAACGTGTACGAATTTGTTTAACCCATTTGTTTTGGTTACTCGACGTCTCCGTTCTCGTGTAGCCTACATATTGCGTTTTTTTTTTTAATTTGCTTACCGGGCTAAAGGTTAGCATGCTTAAAATACGTAAGTCGTTTTGTTCAACAAATTTGAGTAGATAACTCAGCAGTTGTTTGCATCAGAGCGACAATTTTTGAGATAGTTATTAAAACTGTTTAAAGGTTGTCAAACGTTGTTTCTCTTTGTATATCCTTTAATTCTAGAGTTAAATTGATAAATAACGTGTACGAATTTGTTTAACGCATTTGTTTTGGTTACTCGACGTCTCCGTTCTCGTGTAGCCTACATATTGCGTTTTTTTTTTAATTTGCTTACCGGGCTAAAGGTTAGCATGCTTAAAATACGTAAGTCGTTTTGTTCAACAAATTTAAGTAGATAACTCAGCAGTTGTTTGCATCAGAGCGACAATTTTTGAGATAGTTATTAAAACTGTTTAAAGGTTGTCAAACGTTATTTCTCGTTGTATATCCTTTAATTCTAGAGTTAAATTGATAAATAACGTGTACGAATTTGTTTAACGCATTTGTTTTGGTTAGTCGACGTCTCCGTTCTCGTGTAGCCTACATATTGCGTTTTTTTTTAAATTTGCTTACCGGGCTAAAGGTTAGCATGCTTAAAATACGTAAGTTGTTTTGTTCAACAAATTTGAGTAATAACTCATCAGTTGTTTGCATCAGAGTGACAATTTTTGAGATAGTTATTAAAACAGATTAAAGGTTGTCAAACGTTGTTTCTCGTTGTATATCCTTTAATTCTAAAGTTAAATTGATAAATAACGTGTACGAATTTGTTTAACGCATTTGTTTTGGTTACTCGACGTCTCCGTTCTCGTGTAGCCTACATATTGCGTTTTTTTTTCTAATTTGCTTACCGGGCTAAATGTTAGCATGCTTAAAATACGTAAGTCGTTTTGTTCAACAAATTTAAGTAGATAACTCCTCAGTTGTTTGCATCAGAGCGACAATTTTTGAGATAGTTATTAAAACTGTTTAAAGGTTGTCAAACGTTGTTTCTCGTTGTATATCCTTTAATTCTAGAGTTAAATTCATAAATAACGTGTACGAATTTGTTTAACGCATTTGTTTTGGTTACTCGACGTCTCCGTTCTCGTGTAGCCTACATATTGCGTTTTTTTTAATTTGCTTACCGGGCTAAAGGTTAGCATGTCTAAAATTCGTAAGTCGTTTTGTTCAACAAATTTGAGTAGATAACTCAGCAGTTGTTTGCATCAGAGCGACAATTTTTGAGATAGTTATTAAAACTGTTTAAAGGTTGTCAAACGTTGTTTCTCGTTGTATATCCTTTAATTCTAGGGTTAAATTGATAAATAACCTGTACGAATTTGTTTAACGCATTTGTTTTGGTTACTCGACGTCTCCGTTCTCGTGTAGCCTACATATTGCGTTTTTTTTCTAATTTGCTTACCGGGCTAATGGTTAGCATGCTTAAAATACGTAAGTCGTTTTGTTCAACTCAACAGTTGTTTGCATCAGAGCGACAATTTTTGAGATAGTTATTAAAACTGTTTAAAGGTTGTCAAACGAAGTTTCTCGTTGTATATCCTTTAATTCTAGTGTTAAATTGATAAATAACGTGTACGAATTTGTTTAACGCATTCGTTTTGGTTACTCGACGTCTCCGTTCTCGTGTAGCCTACATATTGCGTTTTTTTTTCTAATTTGCTTACCGGTCTAAAGGTTAGCATGCTTAAAATACGTAAGTCGTTTTGTTCAACAAATTTGAGTAGATAGCTCAGCAGTTGTTTGCATCAGAGCGCCAATTTTTGAGATAGTTATTAAAACTGTTTAAAGGTTGTCAAACGATATTTCTCGTTGTATATCCTTTAATTCTAGAGTTAAATTGATAAATAACGTGTACGAATTTGTTTAACGCATTTGTTTTGGTTACTCGACGTCTCCGTTCTCGTGTAGCCTACATATTGCGTTTTTTTTTTTTAATTTGCTTACCGGGCTAAAGGTTAGCATGCTTAAAATACGTAAGTCGTTTTGTTCAACAAATTTGAGTAAATAACTCATCAGTTGTTTGCATCAGAGCGACAATTTTTGAGATAGTTATTAAAACTGTTTAAAGGTTGTCAAACGTTGTTTCTCGTTGTATATCCTTTAATTCTAGAGTTAAATTAATAAATAACGTGTACGAATTTGTTTAACGCATTTGTTTTGGTTACTCGACGTCTCCGTTCTCGTGTAGCCTACATATGTTTTTTTTTTTTTTTAATTTGCTTACCGGGCTAAAGGTTAGCATGCTTAAATACGTAAGTCGTTTTGTTCAACAAATTTGAGTAGATAACTCATCAGTTGTTTGCATCAGAGCGACAATTTTTGATATGGTTATTAAAACTATTTAAAGGTTGTTAAATGATGTTTCTCGTTGTATATCCTTTAATTCTAGAGTTAAATTGATAAATAACGTGTACGAATTTGTTTAACGCATTTGTTTTGGTTACTCGACATCTCCATTCTCGTGTAGCCTACATATTGCGTTTTTTTTTCTAATTTGCTTACCGGGCTAAAGGTTAGCATGCTTAAAATACGTAAGTCGTTTTGTTCAACAAATTTGAGTAGATAACTCAGCAGTTGTTTGCATCAGAGCGAAAATTTTTGAGATAGTTATTAAAACTATTTAAAGGTTGTCAAACGTTGTTTCTCGTTGTATATGCTTTAATTCTAGAGTTAAATTGATAAATAACGTGTACGAATTTGTTTAACGCATTTGTTTTGGTTACTCGAAGGCTCCGTTCTCGTGTAGCCTACATATTGCGTTTTTTTTTTAATTTGCTTACCGGGCTAAAGGTTAGCATGCTTAAAATACGTAAGTCGTTTTGTTCAACAAATTTGAGTAGATAACTCATCAGTTGTTTGCATCAGAGCGACAATTTTTGAGATAGTTATTAAAAGTATTTAAAGGTTGTCAAACGATGTTTCTCGTTGTATATCCTTTAATTCTAGAGTTAAATTTATAAATAACGTGTACGAATTTGTTTAACGCATTTGTTTTGGTTACTCGACGGCTCCGTTCTCGTGTAGCCTACATATTGCGTTTTTTTTTAATTTGCTTACCGGGCTAAAGGTTAGCATGCTTAAAATACGTAAGTCGTTTTGTTCAACAAATTTAAGTAGATAACTCCTCAGTTGTTTGCATCAGAGCGACAATTTTTGAGATAGTTATTAAAACTGTTTAAAGGTTGTCAAACGTTGTTTCTCGTTGTATATCCTTTAATTCTAGAGTTAAATTGATAAATAACGTGTACGAATTTGTTTAACGCATTTGTTTTGGTTACTCGACGTCTCCGTTCTCGTGTAGCCTACATATTGCGTTTTTTTTTTAAATTTGTTTACCGGGCTAAAGGTTAGCATGCTTAAAATACGTAAGTCGTTTGGTTCAACAAATTTGAGTAAATAACTCAGCAGTTGTTTGCATCAGAGCGACAATTTTTGAGATAGTTATTAAAACTGTTTAAAGGTTGTCAAACGTTGTTTCTCGTTGTATATACTTTAATTCTAGAGTTAAATTGATAAATAACGTGTACGAATTTGTTTAACGCATTTGTTTTGGTTACTCGACGTCTCCGTTCTCGTGTAGCCTACATATTTCTTTTTTTTTCTAATTTGCTTACCGGGCTAAAGGTTAGCATGCTTAAAATACGTAAATCGTTTTGCTCAACAAATTTGAGTAGATAACTCAGCAGTTGTTTGCATCAGAGCGACAATTTTTGAGATAGTTATTAAAACTATTTAAAGGGTTTCAAACGTTGTTTCTAGTTGTATATCCTTTAATTCTAGAGTTAAATTGATAAATAACGTGTACGAATTTGTTTAACGCATTTGCTTTGGTTACTCGACGTCTCCGTTCTCGTGTAGCCTACATATTGCGTTTTTTTTAATTTGCTTACCGGGCTAAAGGTTAGCATGCTTAAAATACGTAAGTCGTTTTGTTCAACAAATTTGAGTAGATAACTGAGCAGTTGTTTGCATCAGAGCGACAATTTTTGAGATAGTTATTAAAACTATTTAAAGGTTGTCAAACGATGTTTCTCGTTGTATATCCTTTAATTCTAGAGTTAAATTGATAAATAACGTGTACGAATTTGTTTAACGCATTTTTTTTGGTTACTCGACGTCTCCGTTCTCGTGTAGCCTACATATTGCGTTTTTTTAATTTGCTTACCGGGCTAAAGGTTAGCATGCTTAAAATACGTAAGTCGTTTTGTTCAACAAATTTGAGTAGATAACTCAGCAGTTGTTTGCATCAGAGCGACAATTTTTGAGATAGTTATTAAAACTGTTTAAAGGTTGTCAAACGTTGTTTCTCGTTGTATATCCTTTAATTCTAGTGTTAAATTTATAAATACCGTGTACGAATTTGTTTAACGCATTTGTTTTGGTTACTCGACGTCTCCGTTCTCGTGTAGCCTACATATTGAGTTTTTTTTAATTTGCATACCGGGCTAAAGGTTAGCATTCTTAAAATACGTAAGTCGTTTTGTTCAACAAATTTGAGTAGATAACTCAGCAGTTGTTTGCATCAGAGCGACAATTTTTGAGATAGTTATTAAAACTATTTAAAGGTTGTCAAACGATGTTTCTCGTTGTATATCCTTTAATTCTAGAGTTAAATTGATAAATAACGTGTACGAATTTGTTTAACGCATTTGTTTTGGTTACTCGACGGCTCCGTTCTCGTGTAGCCTACATATTGCGTTTTTTTTCTAATTTGCTTACCGGGCTAAAAGTTAGCATGCTTAAAATACGTAAGTCGTTTTGTTCAACAAATTTGAGTAGATAACTCAGCAGTTGTTTGCATCAGAGCGACAATTTTTGAGATAGTTATTAAAACTGTTTAAAGGTTGTCAAACGATGTTTCTCGTTGTATATCCTTTAATTCTAGAGTTAAATTGATAAATAACGTGTACGCATTTGTTTAACGCATTTGTTTTGGTTACTGGACGGCTCCGTTCTCGTGTAGCCTACATATTGCGTTTTTTTTCTAATTTGCTTACCGGGCTAAAGGTTAGCATGCTTAAAATACGTAAGTCGTTTTGTTCAACAAATTTAAGTAGATAACTCATCAGTTGTTTGCATCAGAGCGACAATTTTTGAGATAGTTATTAAAACTGTTTAAAGGTTGTCAAACGTTGTTTCTCGTTTTATATCCTTTAATTCTAGAGTTAAATTGATAAATAACGTGTACGAATTTGTTTAACGCATTTGTTTTGGTTACTCGACATCTCCGTTCTCGTGTAGCCTACATATTGCGTTTTTTTTTTTTAATTTGCTTACCGGGCTAAAGGTTAGCATGCTTAAAATACGTAAGTCGTTTTGTTCAACAAATTTGAGTAGATAACTCCTCAGTTGTTTGCATCAGAGCGACAATTTTTGAGATAGTTATTAAAACTGTTTAAAGGTTGTCAAACGATGTTTCTCGTTGTATATCCTTTAATTCTAGAGTTAAATTGATAAATAACGTGTACGAATTTGTTTAACGCAACGGTTTTATTTTGGTTACTCGACGTCTCCGTTCTCGTGTAGCCTACATATTGCGTTTTTTTTAATTTGCTTACCGGGCTAAAGGTTAGCATGCTTAAAATACGTAAGTCGTTTTGTTCAACAAATTTGAGTAGATAACTCAGCAGTTGTTTGCATCAGAGCGACAATTTTTGAGATAGTTATTAAAACTATTTAAAGGTTGTCAAACGATGTTTCTCGTTTTATATCCTTTAATTCTAGAGTTAAATTGATAAATAACGTGTACGAATTTGTTTAACGCATTTTTTTTGGTTACTCGACGTCTCCGTTCTCGTGTAGCCTACATATTGCGTTTTTTTAATTTGCTTACCGGGCTAAAGGTTAGCATGCTTAAAATACGTAAGTCGTTTTGTTCAACAAATTTGAGTAGATAACTCAGCAGTTGTTTGCATCAGAGCGACAATTTTTGAGATAGTTATTAAAACTGTTTAAAGGTTGTCAAACGTTGTTTCTCGTTGTATATCCTTTAATTCTAGTGTTAAATTGATAAATACCGTGTACGAATTTGTTCAACGCATTTGTTTTGGTTACTCGACGTCTCGGTTCTCGTGTAGCCTACATATTGCGTTTTTTTTAATTTGCTTACCGGGCTAAAGGTTAGCATGCTTAAAATACGTAAGTCGTTTTGTTCAACAAATTTGAGTAGATAACTCAGCAGTTGTTTGCATCAGAGCGACAATTTTTGAGATAGTTATTAAAACTATTTAAAGGTTGTCAAACGATGTTTCTCGTTGTATATCCTTTAATTCTAGAGTTAAATTAATAAATAACGTGTACGAATTTGTTTAACGCATTTGTTTTGGTTACTCGACGGCTCCGTTCTCGTGTAGCCTACATATTGCGTTTTTTTTCTAATTTGCTTACCGGGCTAAAGGTTAGCATGCTTAAAATACGTAAGTCGTTTTGTTCAACAAATTTGAGTAAATAACTCAGCAGTTGTTTGCATCAGAGCGACAATTTTTGAGATAGTTATTAAAACCGTTTAAAGGTTGTCAAACGATGTTTCTCGTTGTATATCCTTTAATTCTAGAGTTAAATTGATAAATAACGTGTACGAATTTGTTTAACGCATTTGTTTTGGTTACTGGACGGCTCCGTTCTCGTGTAGCCTACATATTGCGTTTTTTTTTCTAATTTGCTTACCGGGCTAATGGTTAGCATGCTTAAAATACGTAAGTCGTTTTGTTCAACAAATTTAAGTAGATAACTCATCAGTTGTTTGCATCAGAGCGACAATTTTTGAGATAGTTATTAAAACTGTTTAAAGGTTGTCAAACGTTGTTTCTTGTTTTATATCCTTTAATTCTAGAGTTAAATTGATAAATAACGTGTACGAATTTGTTTAACGAATTTGTTTTGGTTACTCGATGTCTCCGTTCTCGTGTAGCCTACATATTGCGTTTTTTTTTTTTTAATTTGCTTACCGGGCTAAAGGTTAGCATGCTTAAAACACGTAAGTCGTTTTGTTCAACAAATTTGAGTAGATAACTCCTCAGTTGTTTGCATCAGAGCGACAATTTTTGAGATAGTTATTAAAACTGTTTAAAGGTTGTCAAACGATGTTTCTCGTTGTATATCCTTTAATTCTAGAGTTAAATTGATAAACAACGTGTACGAATTTGTTTAACGCAACGGTTTTATTTTGGTTACTCGACGTCTCCGTTCTCGTGTAGCCTACATATTGCATTTTTTTCTAATTTGCTTACCGGGCTAAAGGTTAGCATGCTTAAAATACGTAAGTCGTTTTGTTCAACAAATTTGAGTAGATAAAACAGCAGTTGTTTGCATCAGAGCGACAGTTTTTGAGATAGTTATTAAAACTGTTTAAAGGTTGTCTAACGTGGTTTCTCGTTGTATATCCTTTAATTCTAGAGTTAAATTGATAAATAACGTGTACGAATTTGTTTAACGCATTTGTTTTGGTTACTCGACGTCTCCGTTCTCGTGTAGCCTACATATTGCGTTTTTTTTGTTAATTTGCTTACCGGGCTAAAGTTTAGCATGCTTAAAATATGTAAGTCGTTTTGTTCAACAAATTTGAGTAGATAACTCAGCAGTTGTTTGCATCAGAGCGACAATTTTTGAGATAGTTATTAAAACTGTTTAAAGGTTGTCAAACGTTGTTTCTCGTTGTATATCCTTTAATTCTAGAGTTAAATTGATAAATAACGTGTACGAATTTGTTTAACGCATTTGTTTTGGTTACTCGACGGCTCCGTTCTCGTGTAGCCTACATATTGCGTTTTTTTTTTTAATTTGCTTACCGGGCTAAAGGTTAGCATGCTTAAAATACGTAAGTCGCTTTGTTCAACAAATTTGAGTAGATAACTCTGCAGTTGTTTGCATCAGAGCGACAATTTTTGAGATAGTTATTAAAACTATTTAAAGGTTGTCAAACGATGTTTCTCGTTGTATATCCTTTAATTCTAGAGTTAAATTGATAAATAACGTGTACGAATTTGTTTAACGCATTTGTTTTGGTTACTCGACGTCTCCGTTCTCGTGTAGCCTGCATATTGCGTTTTTTTTTTAATTTGCTTACCGGGCTAAAGGTTAGCATGCTTAAAATACGTAAGTCATTTTATTCAACAAATTTAAGTAGATAACTCATCAGTTGTTTGCATCAGAGCGACAATTTTTGAGATAGTTATTAAAACTGTTTAAAGGTTGTCAAACGATATTTCTCGTTGTATATCCTTTAATTCTAGAGTTAAATTGATAAATAACGTGTACGAATTTGTTTAACGCATTTGTTTTGGTTAGCCTACATATTGCGTTTTTTTTCTAATTTGCTTACCGGGCTAAAGGTTAGCATGCTTAAAATACGTAAGTCGTTTTGTTCAACAAATTTAAGTAGATAACTCAGCAGTTGTTTGCATCAGAGGGACAATTTTTGAGATAGTTATTAAAACTGTTTAAAGGTTGTCAAACGTTGTTTCTCGTTGTATATCCTTTAATTCTAGAGTTAAATTGATAAATAACGTGTACGAATTTGTTTAACGCATTTGTTTTGGTTACTCGACGTCTCCGTTCTCGTGTAGCCTACATATTGCGTTTTTTTTTTAATTTGCTTACCGGGCTAAAGGTTATCATGCTTAAAATACGTAAGTCGTTTTGTTCAACAAATTTGAGTAGATAACTCAGCAGTTGTTTGCATCAGAGCGACAATTTTTGAGATAGTTATTAAAACTATTTAAAGGTTGTCAAACGATGTTTCTCATTGTATATCCTTTAATTCTAGAGTTAAATTGATAAATAACGTGTACGAATTTGTTTAACGCATTTGTTTTGGTTACTCGACGGCTCCGTTCTCGTGTAGCCTACATATTGCGTTTTTTTCTAATTTGCTTACCGGGCTAAAGGTTAGCATGCTTAAAATACGTAAGTCGTTTTGTTCAACAAATTTGAGTAGACAACTCAGCAGTTGTTTGCATCAGAGCGACAATTTTTGAGATTGTTATTAAAACTGTTTAAAGGTTGTCAAACGTTGTTTCTCGTTGTATATCCTTTAATTCTAGAGTTAAATTGATAAATAACGTGTACGAATTTGTTTAACGCATTTGTTTTGGTTACTCCTTACCGGGCTAAAGGATAGCATGCTTAAAATACGTAAGTCGTTTTGTTCAACAAATTTGAGTAGATAACTCAGCAGTTGTTTGCATCAGAGCGCCAATTTTTGAGATAGTTATTAAAACTGTTTAAAGGTTGTCAAACGTTGTTTCTCGTTGTATATCCTTTAATTCTAGAGTTAAATTGATAAATAACGTGTACGAATTTGTTTAACGCATTTGTTTTGGTTACTCGACGTCTCCGTTCTCGTGTAGCCTACATATTGCGTTTTTTTTTCTAATTTGCTTACCGGGCTAAAGGTTAGCATGCTTAAAATACGTAAGTCGTTTTGTTCAACAAATTTAAGTAGATAACTCCTCAGTTGTTTGCATCAGAGCGACAATTTTTGAGATAGTTATTAAAACTGTTTAAAGGTTGTCAAACGTTGTTTCTCGTTGTATATCCTTTAGTTCTAGAGTTAAATTGATAAATAACGTGTACGAATTTGTTTAACGCATTTGTTGTGGATACTCGACGTCTCCGTTCTCGTGTAGCCTACATATTGCGTTTTTTTTTTTTTAATTTGCTTACCGGGCTAAAGGTTAGCATGCTTAAAATACGTAAGTCGTTTTGTTCAACAAATTTGAGTAGATAACTCATCAGTTGTTTGCATCAGAGCGACAATTTTTGAGATAGTTATTAAAACTGTTTAAAGGTTGTCAAACGTTGTTTATCGTTGTATATCCTTTAATTCTAGAGTTAAATTGATAAATAACGTGTACGAATTTGTTTAACGCATTTGTTTTGGTTACTCGATGTCTTCGTTCTCATGTAGCCTACATATTGCGTTTTTTTTCTAACTTGCTTACCGGGCTAAAGGTTAGCATGCTTAAAATACGTAAGTCGTTTTGTTCAACAAATTTAAGTAGATAACTCCTCAGTGGTTTGCATCAGAGCGACAATTTTTGAGATAGTTATTAAAACTGTTTAAAGGTTGTCAAACGTTGTTTCTCGTTGTATATCCTTTAATTCTAGAGTTAAATTGATAAATAACGTGTACGAATTTGTTTAACGCATTTGCTTTGGTTACTCGACGTCTCCGTTCTCGTGTAGCCTACATATTGCGTTTTTTTTAATTTGCTTACCGGGCTAAAGGCTAGCATGCTTAAAATACGTAAGTCGTTTTGTTCAACAAATTTGAGTAGATAACTCATCAGTTGTTTGCATCAGAGCGAGAATTTTTGAGATAGTTATTAAAACTGTTTAAAGGTTTTCAAACGTTGTTTCTCGTTGTATGTCCTTTAATTCTAGAGTTAAATTGATAAATAACGTGTACGAATTTGTTTAACCCATTTGTTTTGGTTACTCGACGTCTCCGTTCTTGTGTAGCCTACATATTGCGTTTTTTTTTTTTAATTTGCTTACCGGGCTAAAGGTTAGCATGCTTAAAATACGTAAGTCGTTTTGTTCAACAAATTTGAGTAGATAACTCCTCAGTTGTTTGCATCAGAGCGACAATTTTTGAGATAGTTATTAAAACTGTTTAAAGGTTGTCAAACGATGTTTCTCGTTGTATATCCTTTAATTCTAGAGTTAAATTGATAAATAACGTGTACGAATTTGTTTAACGCATTTCTTTTGGTTACTCGACGTCTCCGTTCTCGTGTAGCCTACATATTGCGTTTTTTTTCTAATTTGCTTACCGGGCTAAAGGTTAGCATGCTTAAAATACGTAAGTCGTTTTGTTCAACAAATTTGAGTAGATAACTCAGCAGTTGTTTGCATCAGAGCGACAATTTCTGAGATAGTTATTAAAACTGTTTAAAGGTTGTCAAAAGTTGTTTCTCGTTGTATATCCTTTAATTCTAGAGATAAATTGATAAATAACGTGTACGAATTTGTTTAACGCATTTGTTTTGGTTACTCGACGTCTCTGTTCTCGTGTAGCCTACATATTGCGTTTTTTTTTTAATTTGCTTACCGGGCTAAAGGTTAGCATGCTTAAAATACGTAAGTCGTTTTGTTCAACAAATTTGAGTAGATAACGCAGCAGTTGTTTGCATCAGAGCGACAATTTTTGAGATAGTTATTAAAACTGTTTAAAGGTTGTCAAACGTTGTTTCTCGTTGTATATCCTTTAATTCTAGAGTTAAATTGATAAATAACGTGTACGAATTTGTTTAACGCATTTGTTTTGGTTACTCGACGGCTCCGTTCCCGTGTAGCCTACATATTGCGTTTTTTTTTTTAATTTGCTTACCGGGCTAAAGGTTAGCATGCTTAAAATACGTAAGTCGTTTTGTTCAACAAATTTGAGTAGATAACTCAGCAGTTGTTTGCATCAGAGCTACACTTTTTGAGATAGTTATTAAAACTATTTAAAGGTTGTCAAACGATGTTTCTCGTTGTATATCCTTTAATTGTAGAGTTAAATTGATAAATAACGTGTACGAATTTGTTTAACGCATTTGTTTTGGTTACTCGACGTCTCCGTTCTCGTGTAGCCTACATATTGCGTTTTTTTTTTAATTTGCTTACCGGACTAAAGGTTAGCATGCTTAAAATACGTAAGTCGTTTTGTTCAACAAATTTAAGTAGATAACTCATCAGTTGTTTGCATCAGAGCGACAATTTTTGAGATAGTTATTAAAACTGTTTAAAGGTTGTCAAACGATGTTTCTCGTTGTATATCCTTTAATTCTAGAGTTAAATTGATAAATAACGTGTACGAATTTGTTTAACGCATTTGTTTTGGTTACTCGACGTCTCCGTTCTCGTGTAGCCTACATATTGCGTTTTTTTTTTTAATTTCCTTACCGGGCTAAAGGATAGCATGCTTAAAATACGTAAGTAGTTTTGTTCAACAAATTTGAGTAGATAACTCAGCAGTTGTTTGCATCAGAGCGCCAATTTTTGAGATAGTTATTAAAACTGTTTAAAGGTTGTCAAACGTTGTTTCTCGTTGTATATCCTTTAATTCTAGAGTTAAATTGATAAATAACGTGTACGAATTTGTTTAACGCATTTGTTTTGGTTACTCGACGTCTCCGTTCTCGTGTAGCCTACATATTGCGTTTTTTTTTCTAATTTGCTTACCGGGCTAAAGGTTAGCATGCTTAAAATACGTAAGTCGTTTTGTTCAACAAATTTAAGTAGATAACTCCTCAGTTGTTTGCATCAGAGCGACAATTTTTGAGATAGTTATTAAAACTGTTTAAAGGTTGTCAAACGTTGTTTCTCGTTGTATATCCTTTAGTTCTAGAGTTAAATTGATAAATAACGTGTACGAATTTGTTTAACGCATTTGTTGTGGATACTCGACGTCTCCGTTCTCGTGTAGCCTACATATTGCGTTTTTTTTTTTTAATTTGCTTACCGGGCTAAAGGTTAGCATGCTTAAAATACGTAAGTCGTTTTGTTCAACAAATTTGAGTAGATAACTCATCAGTTGTTTGCATCAGAGCGACAATTTTTGAGATAGTTATTAAAACTGTTTAAAGGTTGTCAAACGTTGTTTATCGTTGTATATCCTTTAATTCTAGAGTTAAATTGATAAATAACGTGTACGAATTTGTTTAACGCATTTGTTTTGGTTACTCGATGTCTTCGTTCTCATGTAGCCTACATATTGCGTTTTTTTTCTAACTTGCTTACCGGGCTAAAGGTTAGCATGCTTAAAATACGTAAGTCGTTTTGTTCAACAAATTTAAGTAGATAACTCCTCAGTGGTTTGCATCAGAGCGACAATTTTTGAGATAGTTATTAAAACTGTTTAAAGGTTGTCAAACGTTGTTTCTCGTTGTATAACCTTTAATTCTAGAGTTAAATTGATAAATAACGTGTACGAATTTGTTTAACGCATTTGCTTTGGTTACTCGACGTCTCCGTTCTTGTGTAGCCTACATATTGCGTTTTTTTTTTTTTAATTTGCTTACCGGGCTAAAGGTTAGCATGCTTAAAATACGTAAGTCGTTTTGTTCAACAAATTTGAGTAGATAACTCCTCAGTTGTTTGCATCAGAGCGACAATTTTTGAGATAGTTATTAAAACTGTTTAAAGGTTGTCAAACGTTGTTTATCGTTGTATATCCTTTAATTCTAGAGTTAAATTGATAAATAACGTGTACGAATTTGTTTAACGCATTTGCTTTGGTTACTCGACGTCTCCGTTCTGGTGTAGCCTACATATTGCGTTTTTTTTAATTTGCTTACCGGGCTAAAGGCTAGCATGCTTAAAATACGTAAGTCGTTTTGTTCAACAAATTTGAGTAGATAACTCATCAGTTGTTTGCATCAGAGCGAGAATTTTTGAGATAGTTATTAAAACTGTTTAAAGGTTTTCAAACGTTGTTTCTCGTTGTATGTCCTTTAATTCTAGAGTTAAATTGATAAATAACGTGTACGAATTTGTTTAACCCATTTGTTTTGGTTACTCGACGTCTCCGTTCTTGTGTAGCCTACATATTGCGTTTTTTTTTTTTTAATTTGCTTACCGGGCTAAAGGTTAGCATGCTTAAAATACGTAAGTCGTTTTGTTCAACAAATTTGAGTAGATAACTCCTCAGTTGTTTGCATCAGAGCGACAATTTTTGAGATAGTTATTAAAACTGTTTAAAGGTTGTCAAACGATGTTTCTCGTTGTATATCCTTTAATTCTAGAGTTAAATTGATAAATAACGTGTACGAATTTGTTTAACGCATTTCTTTTGGTTACTCGACGTCTCCGTTCTCGTGTAGCCTACATATTGCGTTTTTTTTCTAATTTGCTTACCGGGCTAAAGGTTAGCATGCTTAAAATACGTAAGTCGTTTTGTTCAACAAATTTGAGTAGATAACTCAGCAGTTGTTTGCATCAGAGCGACAATTTCTGAGATAGTTATTAAAACTGTTTAAAGGTTGTCAAAAGTTGTTTCTCGTTGTATATCCTTTAATTCTAGAGATAAATTGATAAATAACGTGTACGAATTTGTTTAACGCATTTGTTTTGGTTACTCGACGTCTCTGTTCTCGTGTAGCCTACATATTGCGTTTTTTTTTTTAATTTGCTTACCGGGCTAAAGGTTAGCATGCTTAAAATACGTAAGTCGTTTTGTTCAACAAATTTGAGTAGATAACGCAGCAGTTGTTTGCATCAGAGCGACAATTTTTGAGATAGTTATTAAAACTGTTTAAAGGTTGTCAAACGTTGTTTCTCGTTGTATATCCTTTAATTCTAGAGTTAAATTGATAAATAACGTGTACGAATTTGTTTAACGCATTTGTTTTGGTTACTCGACGGCTCCGTTCCCGTGTAGCCTACATATTGCGTTTTTTTTTTTAATTTGCTTACCGGGCTAAAGGTTAGCATGCTTAAAATACGTAAGTCGTTTTGTTCAACAAATTTGAGTAGATAACTCAGCAGTTGTTTGCATCAGAGCTACACTTTTTGAGATAGTTATTAAAACTATTTAAAGGTTGTCAAACGATGTTTCTCGTTGTATATCCTTTAATTGTAGAGTTAAATTGATAAATAACGTGTACGAATTTGTTTAACGCATTTGTTTTGGTTACTCGACGTCTCCGTTCTCGTGTAGCCTACATATTGCGTTTTTTTTTTAATTTGCTTACCTGGCTAAAGGTTAGCATGCGTAAAATACGTAAGTCGTTTTGTTCAACAAATTTAAGTAGATAACTCATCAGTTGTTTGCATCAGAGCGACAATTTTTGAGATAGTTATTAAAACTGTTTAAAGGTTGTCAAACGATGTTTCTCGTTGTATATCCTTTAATTCTAGAGTTAAATTGATAAATAACGTGTACGAATTTGTTTAACGCATTTGTTTTGGTTACTCGACGTCTTCGTTCTCGTGTAGCCTACATATTGCGTTTTTTTTTTCTAATTTGCTTACCGGGCTAAAGGTTAGCATGCTTAAAATACGTAAGTCGTTTTGTTCAACAAATTTGAGTAGATAATTCAGCAGTTGTTTGCATCAGAGCGACAATTTTTGAGATAGTTATTAAAACTATTTAAAGGTTGTCAAACGATGTTTCTCGTTGTATATCCTTTAATTCTAGAGTTAAATTGATAAATAACGTGTACGAATTTTTTTAACGCATTTGTTTTGGTTACTCGACGGCTCCGATCTCGTGTAGCCTACATATTGCGTTTTTTTGTCTAATTTGCTTACCGGGCTAAAGGTTAGCATGCTTAAAATACGTAAGTCGTTTTGTTCAACAAATTTGAGTAGATAACTCAGCAGTTGTTTGCATCAGAGCGACAATTTTTGAGATAGTTATTAAAACTGTTTAAAGGTTGTCAAACGTTGTTTCTCGTTGTATATCCTTTAATTCTAGAGTTAAATTGATAAATAACGTGTACGAATTTGTTTAACGCATTTGTTTTGGTTACTCGACGTCTCCGTTCTCGTGTAGCCTACATATTGCGTTTTTTTTCTAATATGCTTACCGGGCTAAAGGTTAGCATGCTTAAAATACGTAAGTCGTCTTGTTCAACAAATTTGAGTAGATAACTCATCAGTTGTTTGCATCAGAGCGAGAATTTTTGAGATAGTTATTAAAACTGTTTAAAGGTTTTCAAACGTTGTTTCTCGTTGTATGTCTTTTAATTCTAGAGTTAAATTGATAAATAACGTGTACGAATTTGTTTAACCCATTTGTTTTTGTTACTCGACGTCTCCGTTCTTGTGTAGCCTACATATTGCGTTTTTTTTCTAATTTGCTTACCGGGCTAAAGGTTAGCATGCTTAAAATACGTAAGTCGTTTTGTTCAACAAATTTGAGTAGATAACTCAGCAGTTGTTTGCATCAGAGCGACAATTTTTGAGATAGTTATTAAAACTGTTTAAAGGTTGTCAAACGTTGTTTCTCGTTGTATATCCTTTAATTCTAGAGTTAAATTGATAAATAACGTGTACGAATTTGTTTAACGCATTTGTTTTGGTTACTCGACGTCTCCGTTCTCGTGTAGCCTACATATTGCGTTTTTTTTCTAATTTGCTTACCGGGCTAAAGGCTAGCATGCTTAAAATACGTAAGTCGTTTTGCTCAACAAATTTGAGTAGATAACTCATCAGTTGTTTGCATCAGAGCGAGAATTTTTGAGATAGTTATTAAAACTGTTTAAAGGTTTTCAAACGTTGTTTCTCGTTGTATGTCTTTTAATTCTAGAGTTAAATTGATAAATAACGTGTACGAATTTGTTTAACCCATTTGTTTTGGTTACTCGACGTCTCCGTTCTTGTGTAGCCTACATATTGCGTTTTTTTTTTTTAATTTGCTTACCGGGCTAAAGGTTAGCATGCTTAAAATACGTAAGTCGTTTTGTTCAACAAATTTGAGTAGATAACTCCTCAGTTGTTTGCATCAGAGCGACAATTTTTGAGATAGTTATTAAAACTGTTTAAAGGTTGTCAAACGATGTTTCTCGTTGTATATCCTTTAATTCTAGAGTTAAATTGATAAATAACGTGTACGAATTTGTTTAACGCATTTCTTTTGGTTACTCGAAGTCTCCGTTCTCGTGTAGCCTACATATTGCGTTTTTTTTCTAATTTGCTTACCGGGCTAAAGGTTAGCATGCTTAAACTACGTAAGTCGTTTTGTTCAACAAATTTGAGTAGATAACTCAGCAGTTGTTTGCATCAGAGCGACAATTTTTGAGATAGTTATTAAAACTGTTTAAAGGTTGTCAAACGTTGTTTCTCGTTGTATATCCTTTAATTCTAGAGATAAATTAATAAATAACGTGTACGAATTTGTTTAACGCATTTGTTTTGGTTACTCGACGTCTCTGTTCTCGTGTAGCCTACATATTGCGTTTTTTTTTTTTAATTTGCTTACCGGGCTAAAGGTTAGCATGCTTAAAATACGTAAGTCGTTTTGTTCAACAAATTTGAGTAGATAACTCAGCAGTTGTTTGCATCAGAGCGACAATTTTTGAGATAGTTATTAAAACTGTATAAAGGTTGTCAAACGTTGTTTCTCGTTGTATATCCTTTAATTCTAGAGTTAAATTGATAAATAACGTGTACGAATTTGTTTAACGCATTTGTTTTGGTTACTCGACGGCTCCGTTCCCGTGTAGCCTACATATTGCGTTTTTTTTTTTAATTTGCTTACCGGGCTAAAGGTTAGCATGCTTAAAATACGTAAGTCGTTTTGTTCAACAAATTTGAGTAGATAACTCAGCAGTTGTTTGCATCAGAGCTACACTTTTTGAGATAGTTATTAAAACTATTTAAAGGTTGTCAAACGATGTTTCTCGTTGTATATCCTTTAATTGTAGAGTTAAATTGATAAATAACGTGTACGAATTTGTTTAACGCATTTGTTTTGGTTACTCGACGTCTCCGTTCTCGTGTAGCCTACATATTGCGTTTTTTTTTTAATTTGCTTACCGGGCTAAAGGTTAGCATGCTTAAAATACGTAAGTCGTTTTGTTCAACAAATTTAAGTAGATAACTCATCAGTTGTTTGCATCAGAGCGACAATTTTTGAGATAGTTATTAAAACTGTTTAAAGGTTGTCAAACGATGTTTCTCGTTGTATATCCTTTAATTCTAGAGTTAAATTGATAAATAACGTGTACGAATTTGTTTAACGCATTTGTTTTGGTTACTCGACGTCTTCGTTCTCGTGTAGCCTACATATTGCGTTTTTTTTCTAATTTGCTTACCGGGCTAAAGGTTAACATGCTTAAAATACGTAAGTCGTTTTGTTCAACAAATTTGAGTAGATAACTCATCAGTTGTTTGCATCAGAGCGACAATTTTTGAGATAGTTATTAAAACTGTTTAAAGGTTGTCAAACGTTGCTTCTCGTTGTATATCCTTTAATTTTAGAGTTAAATTGATAAATAACGTGTACGAATTTGTTTAACGCATTTGTTTTGGTTACTCGACGTCTCCGTTCTCGTGTAGCCTACATATTGCGTTGTTTTTTTTAATTTGCTTACCGGGCTAAGGGTTAGCATGCTTAAAATACGTAAGTCGTTTTTTCAACAAATTTGAGTAGATAACTCAGCAGTTGTTTGCATCAGAGCGACAATTTTTGAGATAGTTATTAAAACTATTTAAAGGTTGTCAAACGATGTTTCTCGTTGTATATCCTTTAATTCTAGAGCTAAATTGATAAATAACGTGTACGAATTTGTTTAACGCATTTGTTTTGGTTACTCGACGTCTCCGTTCTCGTGTAGCCTACATATTGCGTTTTTTTTCTAATTTGCTTACCGGGCTAAAGGTTAGCATGCTTAAAATACGTAAGTCGTTTTGTTCAACAAATTTAAGTAGATAACTCCTCAGTTGTTTGCATCACAGCTACAATTTTTGAGATAGTTATTAAAACTGTTTAAAGGTTGTCAAACGTTGTTTCTCGTTGTATATCCTTTAATTCTAGAGTTAAATTGATAAATAACGTGTGCGAATTTGTTTAACGCATTTGTTTTGGTTACTCGACGTCTACGTTCTCGTGTAGCCTACATATTGCGTTTTTTTTTTAATTTGCTTACCGGGCTAAAGGTTAGCATGCTTAAAATACGTAAGTCGTTTTGTTCAACAAATTTGAGTAGATAACTCATCAGTTGTTTGCATCAGAGCGACAATTTTTGAGATAGTTATCAAAACTGTTTAAGGGTTGTCAAACGTTGTTTCTCGTTGTATAACCTTTAATTCTAGAGTTAAATTGATAAATAACGTGTACGAATTTGTTTAACCCATTTGTTTTGGTTACTCGATGTCTCCGTTCTCGTGTAGCCTACATATTGCGTTTTTTTTTTTTAATTTGCTGCTTACCGGGCTAAAGGTTAGCATGCTTAAAATACGTAAGTCGTTTTGTTCAACAAATTTCAGTAGATAACTCATCAGTTGTTTGCATCAAAGCGACAATTTTTGAGATAGTTATTAAAAATGTTTAAAGGTTGTCAAACGTTATTTCTCGTTGTATATCCTTTAATTCTAGAGTTAAATTGATAAATAACGTGTACGAATTTGTTTAACGCATTTGTTTTGGTTACTCGACGTCTCCGTTCTCGTGTAGCCTACATATTGCGTTTTTTTTTTTTTTAATGTGCTTACCGGGCTAAAGGTTAGCATGCTTAAAATACGTAAGTCGTTTTGTTCAACAAATTTGAGTAGATAACTCATCAGTTGTTTGCATCAGAGCGAGAATTTTTGAGATAGTTATTAAAACTGTTTAAAGGTTTTCAAACGTTGTTTCTCGTTGTATATCCTTTAATTCTAGAGTTAAATTGATAAATAACGTGTACGAATTTGTTTAACGCATTTGTTTTGGTTACTCGACGTCTCCGTTCTCGTGTAGCCTACATATTGCGTTTTTTTTTTTTTTAATTTGCTTACCGGGCTAAAGGTTAGCATGCTTAAAATACGTAAGTCGTTTTGTTCAACAAATTTGAGTAGATAACTCAGCAGTTGTTTGCATCAGAGCGACAATTTTTGAGATAGTTATTAAAACTGTTTAAAGGTTGTCAAACGTTGTTTCTCGTTGTATATCCTTTTATTCTAGAGTTAAATTTATAAATAACGTGTACGAATTTGTTTAACGCATTTGTTTTGGTTACTCGACGGCTCCGTTCTCGTGTAGCCTACATATTGCGTTTTTTTTCTAATTTGCTTACCGGGCTAAAGGTTAGCATGTTTAAAATACGTAAGCCGTTTTGTTCAACAAATTTGAGTAGATAACTCAGCAGTTGTTTGCATCAGAGCGACAATTTTTGAGATAGTTATTAAAACTATTTAAAGGTTGTCAAACGATGTTTCTCGTTGTATATCCTTTGTTTTGGTTACTCGACGTCTCCGTTCTCGTGTAGCCTACATATTGCTTTTTTTTTTTAATTTGCTTACCGGGCTAAAGGTTAGCATGCTTAAGATACGTAAGTCGTTTTGTTCAACAAATTTAAGTAGATAACTCCTCAGTTGTTTGCATCAGAGCGGCAATTTTTGAGATAGTTATTAAAACTGTTTAAAGGTTGTCAAACGTTGTTTCTCGTTGTATATCCTTTAATTCTAGAGTTAAATTTTTAATTATCGTGTACGAATTTGTTTAACGCATTTGTTTTGGTTACTCGACGTCTCCGTTCTCGTGTAGCCTACATATTGCGTTTTTTTTTTAATTTGCTTACCGGGCTAAAGGTTAGCATGCTTAAAATACGTAAGTCGTTTTGTTCAACAAATTTAAGTAGATAACTCCTCAGTTGTTTGCATCAGAGCGGCAATTTTTGAGATAGTTATTAAAACTGTTTAAAGGTTGTCAAACGTTGTTTCTCGTTGTATATCCTTTAATTCTAGAGTTAGATTGATAAATAACGTGTACGAATTTGTTTAGCGCATTTGTTTTGGTTACTCGACGTCTCCGTTCTCGCGTAGCCTACATATTGCGTTTTTTTTTTTTTTAATTTGCTTACCGGGCTAAAGGTTAGCATGCTTAAAATACGTAAGTCGTTTTGTTCAACAAATTTTAGTAGATAACTCAGCAGTTGTTTGCATCAGAGCGACAATTTTTGAGATAGTTATTAAAACTGTTTAAAGGTTGTCAAACGTTGTTTCTCGTTGTATATCCTTTAATTCTAGAGTTAAATTGATATATAACGTGTACGAATTTGTTGAACGCATTTGTTTTGGTTACTCGACGGCTCCGTTCTCGTGTAGCCTACATATTGCGTTTTTTTTCTATATTGCTTACCGGGCTAAAGGTTAGCATGCTTAAAATACGTAAGTCGTTTTGTTCAACAAATTTGAGTAGATAACTCAGCAGTTGTTTGCATCAGAGCGACAATTTTTGAGATAGTTATTAAAACTATTTAAAGGTTGTGAAACGATGTTTCTCGTTGTATATCCTTTAATTCTAGAGTTAAATTGATAAATAACGTGTACAAATTTGTTTAACGCATTTGTTTTGGTTACTCGACGTCTCTGTTCTCGTGTAGCCTACATATTGCGTTTTTTTTAATTTGCTTACCGGGCTAAAGGTTAGCATGCTTAAAATACGTAAGTCGTTTTGTTCAACAAATTTAAGTAGATAACTCCTCAGTTGTTTGCATCAGAGCGCCAATTTTTGAGATAGTTATTAAAACTGTTTAAAGGTTGTCAAACGTTGTTTCTCGTTGTATATCCTTTAATTCTAGAGTTAAATTGATAAATAACGTGTACGAATTTGTTTAACGCATTTGTTTTGGTTACTCGACGTCTCCGTTCTCGTGCAGCCTACATATTGCGTTTTTTTTTTAATTTGCTTACCGGGCTAAAGGTTAGCATGCTTAAAATACGTAAGTCGTTTTGTTCAACAAATTTGAGTAGATAACTCAGCAGTTGTTTGCATCAGAGCGACAATTTTTGAGATAGTTATTAAAACTGTTTAAAGGTTGTCAAACGTTGTTTCTCGTTGTATATCCTTTAATTCTAGAGTTAAATTGATAAATAACGTGTACGAATTTGTTTAACGCATTTGTTTTGGTTACTCGACGTCTCCGTTCTCTTGTAGCCTACATATTGCGTTTTTTTCTAATTTGCTTACCGGGCTAAAGGTTAGCATGTTAAAAATACGTAAGTCGTTTTGTTCAACAAATTTGAGTAGATAACTCAGCAGTTGTTTGCATCAGAGCGACAATTTTTGAGATAGTTATTAAAACTGGTTAAAGGTTGTCAAACGTTGTTTCTCGTTGTATATCCTTTAATTCTAGAGTTAAATTGATAAATAACGTGTACGAATTTGTTTAACGCATTTGTTTTGGTTACTCGACGTCTCCGTTCTCGTGTAGCCTACATATTGCGTTGTTTTTAATTTGCTTACCGGGCTAAAGGTTAGCATGCTTAAAATACGTAAGTCGTTTTGTTCAACAAATTTGAGTAGATAACTCAGCAGTTGTTTGCATCAGAGCGACAATTTTTGAGATAGTTATTAAAACTATTTAAAGGTTGTCAAACGATGTTTCTCGTTGTATATCCTTTAATTCTAGAGTTAATACGTAAGTCGTTTTGTTCAACAAATTTGAGTAGATAACTCAGCAGTTGTTTGCATCAGAGCGACAATTTTTGAGATAGTTATTAAAACTGTTTAAAGGTTGTCAAACGTTGTTTCTCGTTGTATATCCTCTAATTCTATAGTTAAATTGATAAATAACGTATACGAATTTGTTTAACGCATTTGTTTTGGTTACTCGACGTCTCCGTTCTCGTGTAGCCTACATATTGCGTTTTTTTTTTAATTTGCTTACCGGGCTAAAGGTTAGCATGCTTAAAATACGTAAGTCGTTTTGTTCAACAAATTTGAGTAGATAACTCAGCAGTTGTTTGCATCAGAGCGACAATTTTTGAGATAGTTATTAAAACTGTTTAAAGGTTGTCAAACGTTGTTTCTCGTTGTATATCCTCTAATTCTAGAGTTAAATTGATAAATAACGTATACGAATTTGTTTAACGCATTTGTTTTGGTTACTCGACGTCTCCGTTCTCGTGTAGCCTACATATTGCGTTTTTTTTTTAATTTGCTTACCGGGCTAAAGGTTAGCATGCTTAAAATACGTAAGTCGTTTTGTTCAACAAATTTGAGTAGATAACTCCTCAGTTGTTTGCATCAGAGCGACAATTTTTGAGATAGCTATTAAAACTGTTTAAAGGTTGTCAAACGTTGTTTCTCGTTGTATATCCTTTAATTCTAGAGTTAAATTGATAAATAACGTGTACGAATTTGTTTAACGCATTTGTTTTGGTTACTCGACGTCTCCGTTCTCGTGTAGCCTACATATTGCGTTTTTTTTAATTTGCTTACCGGGCTAAAGGTTAGCATGCTTAAAATACGTAAGTCGTTTTGTTCAACAAATTTGAGTAGATAACTCAGCAGTTGTTTGCATCAGAGCGACAATTTTTGAGATAGTTATTAAAACTGTTTAAAGGTTGTCAAACGTTGTTTCTCGTTGTATATCCTTTAATTCTAGAGTTAAAATGATAAATAACGTGTACGAATTTGTTTAACGCATTTGTTTTGGTTACTCGACGTCTCCGTTCTCGTGTAGCCTACATATTGCGTTTTTTTTTTAATTTGCTTACCGGGCTAAAGGTTAGCATGCTTAAAATACGTAAGTCGTTTTGTTCAACAAATTTGAGTAGATAACTCAGCAGTTGTTTGCATCAGAGCGACAATTTTTGAGATAGTTATTAAAACTGTTTAAAGGTTGTCAAACGTTGTTTCTCGTTGTATATCCTTTAATTCTAGAGTTAAATTGATAAATAACGTGTACGAATTTGTTTAACGCATTTGTTTTGGTTACTCGACGTCTCCGTTCTCCTGTAGCCTACATATTGCGTTTTTTTTTTTCTAATTTGCTTACCGGGCTAAAGGTTAGCATGCTTAAAATAAGTAAGTCGTTTTGTTCAACAAATTTTAGTAGATAACTCAGCAGTTGTTTGCATCAGAGCGACAATTTTTGAGATAGTTATTAAAACTGTTTAAAGGTTGTCAAACGTTGTTTCTCGTTGTATATCCTTTAATTCTAGAGTTAAATTGATAAATAACGTGTACGAATTTGTTTAACGCATTTGTTTTGGTTACTCGACGTCTCCGTTCTCGTGTAGCCTACATACTGCGTTTTTTTTTTTTTAATTTGCTTACCGGGCTAAAGGTTAGCATGCTTAAAATACGTAAGTCGTTTTGTTCAACAAATTTAAGTATATAACTCCTCAGTTGTTTGCATCAGGGCGACAATTTTTGAGATAGTTATTAAAACTGTTTAAAGGTTGTCAAACGTTGTTTCTCGTTGTATATCCTTTAATTCTAGAGTTAAATTGATAAATAACGTGTAGGAATTTGTTTAACGCATTTGTTTTAGTTACTCGACGTCTCCGTTCTCGTGTAGCCTACATATTGCGTTTTTTTTTTTTTAATTTGCTTACCGGGCTAAAGGTTAGCATGCTTAAAATACGTAAGTCGTTTTGTTCAACAAATTTGAGTAGATAACTCAGCAGTTGTTTTCATCAGAGCGACAATTTTTGAGATAGTTATTAAAACTGTTTAAAGGTTGTCAAACGTTGTTTCTCGTTGTATATCCTTTAATTTTAGAGTTAAATTGATAAATAACGTGTACGAATTTGTTTAACGCATTTGTTTTGGTTACTCGACGTCTCCGTTCTCGTGTAGCCTACATATTGCGTTTTTTTTTCTAATTTGCTTACCGGGCTAAAGGTTAGCATGCTTAAAATACGTAAGTCGTTTTGTTCAACAAATTTGAGTAGATAACTCAGCAGTTGTTTGCATCAGAGCGACAATTTTTGAGATAGTTATTAAAACTGTTTAAAGGTTGTCAAACGTTGTTTCTCGTTGTATATCCTTTATTCTAGAGTTAAAATGATAAATAACTTGTACGAATTTGTTTAACGCATTTGTTTTGGTTACTCGACGGCTCCGTTCTCGTGTAGCCTACATATTGCGTTTTTTTCTAATTTGCTTACCGGGCTAAAGGTTAGCATGCTTAAAATACGTAAGTCGTTTTGTTCAACAAATTTGAGTAGATAACTCAGCAGTTGTTTGCATCAGAGCGACAATTTTTGAGATAGTTATTAAAACTGTTTAAAGGTTGTCAAACGATGTTTCTCGTTGTATATCCTTTAATTCTAGAGTTAAATTGATAAATAACGCATTTGTTTTGGTTACTCGACGGCTCCGTTCTCGTGTAGCCTACATATTGCGTTTTTTTTTTTCTAATTTGCTTACCGGGCTAAAGGTTAGCATGCTTAAAATACGTAAGTCGTTTTGTTCAACAAATTTGAGTAGATAACTCAGCAGTTGTTTGCATCAGAGCGACAATTTTTGAGATAGTTATTAAAATTGTTTAAAGGTTGTCAAACGTTGTTTCTCGTTGTATATCCTTTAATTCTAGAGTTAAATTGATAAATAACGTGTACGAATTTTTTAACGCATTTGTTTTGGTTACTCGACGTCTCCGTTCTCGTGTAGCCTACATATTGCGTTTTTTTTCTAATTTGCTTACCGGGCTAAAGGTTAGCATGCTTAAAATACGTAAGTCGTTTTGTTCAACAAATTTGAGTAGATAACTCATCAGTTGTTTGCATCAGAGCGACAATTTTTGAGATAGTTATTAAAACTATTTAAAGAGCGACAATTTTTGAGATAGCGTTTTTTTTTTTAATTTGCTTACCGGGCTAAAGGTTAGCATGTTAAAATACGTAAGTCGTTTTGTTCAACAAATTTGAGTAGATAACTCAGCAGTTGTTTGCATCAGAGCGACAATTTTTGAGATAGTTATTAAAACTATTTAAAGGTTGTCAAACGATGTTTCTCGTTGTATATCCTTTAATTCTAGAGTTAAATTGATAAATAACGTGTACGAATTTGTTTAACGCATTTGTTTTGGTTACTCGACGGCTCCGGTCTCGTGTAGCCTACATATTGCTTTTTTTTCTAATTTGCTTACCGTGCTAAAGGTTAGCATGCTTAAAATACGTAAGTCGTTTTGTTCAACAAATTTGAGTAGATAACTCAGCAGTTGTTTGCATCAGAGCGACAATTTTTGAGATAGTTATTAAAACTGTTTAACGGTTGTCAAACGATGTTTCTCGTTGTATATCCTTTAATTCTAGAGTTAAATTGATAAATAACGTGTACGAATTTGTTTAACGCATTTGTTTTGGTTACTCGACGTCTCCGTTCTCGTGTAGCCTACATATTGCGTTTTTTTTTTATTTGCCTACCGGGCTAAAGGTTAGCATGCTTAAAATACGTAAGTCGTTTTGTTCAACAAATTTGAGTAGATAACTCAGCAGTTGTTTGCATCAGAGCGACAATTTTTGAGATAGTTATTAAAACTGTTTAAAGGTTGTCAAACGATGTTTCTCGTTGTATATCCTTTAATTCTAGAGTTAAATTGATAAATAACGTGTACGAATTTGTTTAACGCATTTGTTTTGGTTACTCGACGTCTCCGTTCTCGTGTAGCCTACATATTGCGTTTTTTTTCTAATTTGCTTACCGGGCTAAAGGTTAGCATGCTTAAAATACGTAAGTCGTTTTGTTCAACAAATTTGAGTAGATAACTCAGCAGTTGTTTGCATCAGAGCGACAATTTTTGAGATAGTTATTAAAACTGTTTAAAGGTTGTCAAACGATGTTTCTCGTTGTATATCATTTAATTCTAGAGTTAAATTGATAAATAACGTGTACGAATTTGTTTAACGCATTTGTTTTGGTTACTCGACGCCTCCGTTCTCGTGTAGCCTATATATTGCGTTTTTTTTTTTTAATTTGCTTACCGGGCTAAAGGTTAGCATGCTTAAAATACGTAAGTCGTTTTGTTCAACAAATTTGAATAGATAACTCAGCAGTTGTTTGCATCAGAGCGACAATTTTTGAGATAGTTATTAAAACTATTTAGAGGTTGTCAAACGTTGTTTCTCGTTGTATATCCTTTAATTCTAGAGTTAAATTGATAAATAACGTGTACGAATTTTTTAACGCATTTGTTTTGGTTACTCGACGTCTCCGTTCTCGTGTAGCCTACATATTGCGTTTTTTTTCTAATTTGCTTACCGGGCTAAAGGTTAGCATGCTTAAAATACGTAAGTCGTTTTGTTCAACAAATTTGAGTAGATAACTCATCAGTTGTTTGCATCAGAGCGACAATTTTTGAGATAGTTATTAAAACTATTTAAAGGTTGTCAAACGATGTTTCTCGTTGTATATCCTTTAATTCTAGAGTTAAGTTGATAAATAACGTGCACGAATTTGTTTAACGCATTTGTTTTGGTTACTCGACGCCTCCGTTCTCGTGTAGCCTACATATTGCGTTTTTTTTTTAATTTGCTTACCGGGCTAAAGGTTAGCATACTTAAAATACGTAAGTCGTTTTGTTCAACAAATTAAAGTAGATAACTCCTCAGTTGTTTGCATCAGAGCGACAATTTTTGAGATAGTTATTAAAACTGTTTAAAGGTTGTCAAACGTTGTTTCTCGTTGTATATCCTTTAATTCTAGAGTTAAATTGATAAATAACGTATACGAATTTGTTTAACGCATTTGTTTTGGTTACTCGACGTCTCCGTTCTCGTGTAGCCTACATATTGCATTTTTTTTTTAATTGCTTACCGGGCTAAAGTTTAGCATGCTTAAAATACGTAAGTCGTTTTGTTCAACAAATTTAAGTAGATAACTCATCAGTTGTTTGCATCAGAGCGACAATTTTTGAGATAGTTATTAAAACTGTTTAAAGGTTGTCAAACGATGTTTCTCGTTGTATATCCTTTAATTCTAGAGTTAAATTGATAAATAACGTGTACGAATTTGTTTAACGCATTTGTTTTGGTTACTCGACGTCTCCGTTCTCGTGTAGCCTACATATTGCGTTTTTTTTCTAATTTGCTTACCTGGCTAAAGGTTAGCATGCTTAAAATATGTAAGTCGTTTTGTTCAACAAATTTGAGTAGATAACTCAGCAGTTGTTTGCATCAGAGCGACAATTTTTGAGATAGTTATTAAAATTGTTTAAAGGTTGTCAAACGTTGTTTCTCGTTGTATATCCTTTAATTCTAGAGTTAAATTGATAAATAACGTGTACGAATTTGTTTAACGCATTTGTTTTGGTTACTCGACGTCTCCGTTCTCGTGTAGCCTACATATTGCATTTTTTTTTAATTTGCTTACCGGGCTAAAGGTTAGCATGCTTAAAATACGTAAGTCGTTTTGTTCAACAAATTTGAGTAGATAACTCAGCAGTTGCTTGCATCAGAGCTACAATTTTTGAGATAGTTATTAAAACTATTTAAAGATTGTCAAACGATGTTTCTCGTTGTATATCCTTTAATTCTAGAGTTAAATTGATAAATAACGTGTACGAATTTGTTTAACGCTTTTTTTTTGGTTACTCGACGTCTCCGTTCTCGTGTAGCCTACATATTGCGTTTTTTTCTAATTTGCTTACCTGGCTAAAGGTTAGCATGCTTAAAATACGTAAGTCGTTTTGTTCAACAAATTTGAGTAGATAACTCAGCAGTTGTTTGCATCAGAGCTACAATTTTTGAGATAGTTATTAAAACTGTTTAAAGGTTGTCAAATGTTGTTTCTCGTTGTATATCCTTTAATTCTAGAGTTAAATTGATAAATAACGTGTACGAATTTGTTTAACGCATTTGTTTTGGTTACTCGACGTCTCCGTTCTCGTGTAGCCTACATATTGCGTTTTTTTTTCTAATTTGCTTACCGGGCTAAAGGTTAGCATGCTTAAAATACGTAAGTCGTTTTGTTCAACAAATTTAAGTAGATAACTCAGCAGTTTTTTGCATCAGAGCGACAATTTTTGAGATAGTTATTAAAACTATTTAAAGGTTGTCAAACGTTGTTTCTCGTTGTATATCCTTTAATTCTAGAGTTAAATTGATAAATAACGTGTACGAATTTGTTTAACGTATTTGTTTTGGTTACTCGACGTCTCCGTTCTCGTGTAGCCTACATATTGCGTTTTTTTTTTTTTTAATTTGCTTACCGGCTAAAGGTTAGCATGCTTAAAATACGTAAGTCGTTTTGTTCAACAAATTTGAGTAGATAACTCAGCAGTTGTTTGCATCAGAGCGACAATTTTTGAGATAGTTATTAAAACTGTTTTAAGGTTGTCAAGCGTTGTTTCTCGTTGTATATCCTTTAATTCTAGAGTTAAATTGATAAATAACGTGTACGAATTTGTTTAACGCATTTGTTTTGGTTACTCGACGTCTCCGTTCTCGTGTAGGCTACATATTGCGTTCTTTTTTCTAATTTGCTTACCGGGCTAAAGGTTAGCATGCTTAAAATACGTAAGTCGTTTTGTTCAACAAATTTGAGTAGATAACTCAGCAGTTGTTTGCATCAGAGCGACAATTTTTGAGATAGTTATTAAAACTGTTTAAAGGTTGTCAAACGTTATTTCTCGTTGTATATCCTTTAATTCTAGTGTTAAATTGATAAATACCGTGTACGAATTTGTTTAACGCATTTGTTTTGGTTACTCGACGTCTCCGTTCTCGTGTAGCCTACATTTGCGTTTTTTTTTTAATTTGCTTACCGGGCTAAAGGTTAGCATGCTTAAAATACGTAAGTCGTTTTGTTCAACAAATTTGAGTAGATAACTCAGCAGTTGTTTGCATCAGAGCGACAATTTTTGAGATAGTTATTAAAACTGTTTAAAGGTTGTCAAACGTTGTTTCTCGTTGTATATCCTTTAATTCTAGAGTTAAATTGATAAATAACGTGTACGAATTTGTTTAACGCATTTGTTTTGGTTACTCGACGTCTCCGTTCTCGTGTAGCCTACATATTGCGTTTTTTTTCTAATTTGCTTACCGGGCTAAAGGTTAGCATGCTTACGATACGTAAGTCGTTTTGTTCAACAAATTTAAGTAGATAACTCCTGAGTTGTTTGCATCAGAGCGACAATTTTTCAGATAGTTATTAAAACTGTTTAAAGGTTGTCAAACGTTGTTTCTCGTTGTATATCCTTTAATTCTAGAGTTAAATTGATAAATAACGTGTACGAATTTGTTTAACGCATTTGTTTAGTTACTCGATGTCTCCGTTCTCGTGTAGCCTACATATTGCGTTTTTTTTTTAATTTGCTTACCGGGCTAAAGGTTAGCATGCTTAAAATACGTAAGTCGTTTTGTTCAACAAATTTGAGTAGATAACTCAGCAGTTGTTTGCATCAGAGCGACAATTTTTGAGATAGTTATTAAAACTGTTTAAAGGTTGTCAAACGTTGCTTCTCGTTGTATATCGTTTAATTCTAGAGTTAAATTGATAAATAACGTGTACGAATTTGTTTAACGCATTTGTTTTGGTTACTCGACGTCTCCGTTCTCGTGTAGCCTACATATTGCGTTTTTTTTCTAATTTGCTTACCGGGCTAAAGGTTAGCATGCTTAAAATACGTAAGTCGTTTTGTTCAACAAATTTGAGTAGATAACTCAGCAGTTGTTTGCATCAGAGCGACAATTTTTGAGATAGTTATTAAAACTGTTTAAAGGTTGTCAAACGTTGTTTCTCGTTGTATATCCTTTAATTCTAGAGTTTAATTGATAAATAACGTGTACGAATTTGTTTAACGCATTTGTTTTGGTTACTCGACGTCTCCGTTTTCGTGTAGCCTACATATTGCGTTTTTTTTTCTAATTTGCTTACCGGGCTAAAGGTTAGCATGCTTACAATACGTAAGTCGTTTTGTTCAACAAATTTAAGTAGATAACTCCTCAGTTGTTTGCATCAGAGCGACAATTTTTGAGATAGTTATTAAAACTGTTTAAAGGTTGTCAAACGTTGTTTCTCGTTGTATATCCTTTAATTCTAGAGTTAAATTGATAAATAACGTGTACGAATTTGTTTAACGCATTTGTTTTGGTTACTCGACGTCTCCGTTCTCGTGTAGCCTACATATTGCGTTTTTTTTCTAATTTGCTTACCGTGCTAAAGGTTAGCATGCTTACAATAAGTAAGTCGTTTTGTTCAACAAATTTGTGTAGATAACTCAGCAGTTGTTTGCATCAGAGCGACAATTTTTGAGATAGTTATTAAAACTGTTTAAAGGTTGTCAAACGTTGTTTCTCGTTGTATATCCTTTAATTCTAGAGTTAAATTGATAAATAACGTGTACGAATTTGTTTAACGCATTTGTTTTGGTTACTCGACGGCTCCGTTCTCGTGTAGCCTACATATTGCGTTTTTTTTTTTAATTTGCTTACCGGGCTAAAGGTTAGCATGCTTAAAATACGTAAGTCGTTTTGTTCAACAAATTTGAGTAGATAACTCAGCAGTTGTTTGCATCAGAGCGACAATTTTTGAGATAGTTATTAAAACTATTTAAAGGTTGTCAAACGATGTTTCTCGTTGTATATCCTTTAATTCTAGAGTTAAATTGATAAATAACGTGTACGAATTTGTTTAACGCATTTGTTTTGGTTACTCGACGGCTCCGTTCTCGTGTAGCCTACATATTGCGTTTTTTTTCTAATTTGCTTACCGGGCTAAAGGTTAGCATGCTTAAAATACGTAAGTTGTTTAGTTCAACAAATTTGAGTAGATAACTCAGCAGTTGTTTGCATCAGAGCGACAATTTTTGAGATAGTTATTAAAACTGTTTAAAGGTTGTCAAACGTTGTTTCTCGTTGTATATCCTTTAATTCTAGAGTTAAATTGATAAATAACGTGTACGAATTTGTTTAACGCATTTTTTTGGTTACTCGACGTCTCCGTTCTCGTGTAGCCTACATATTGCGTTTTTTTTTTTAATTTGCTTACCGGGCTAAAGGTTAGCATGCTTAAAATACGTAAGTCGTTTTGTTCAACAAATTTGAGTAGATAACTCAGCAGTTGTTTGCATCAGAGCGACAATTTTTGAGATAGTTATAAAACTGTTTAAAGGTTGTCAAACGTTGTTTCTCGTTGTATATCCTTTAATTCTAGAGTTAAATTGATAAATAACGTGTACGAATTTGTTTAACGCATTTGTTTTGGTTACTCGACGTCTCCGTTCTCGTGTAGCCTACATATTGCGTTTTTTTTTTAATTTGCTCACCGGGCTAAAGGTTAGCATACTTAAAATACGTAAGTCGTTTTGTTCAACAAATTAAAGTAGATAACTCCTCAGTTGTTTGCATCAGAGCGACAATTTTTGAGATAGTTATTAAAACTGTTTAAAGGTTGTCAAACGTTGTTTCTCGTTGTATATCCTTTAATTCTAGAGTTAAATTGATAAATAACGTGTACGAATTTGTTTAACGCATTTGTTTTGGTTACTCGACGTCTCCGTTCTCGTGTAGCCTACATATTTCATTTTTTTTTTAATTGCTTACCGGGCTAAAGTTTAGCATGCTTAAAATACGTAAGTCGTTTTGTTCAACAAAGTTAAGTAGATAACTCATCAGTTGTTTGCATCAGAGCGACAATTTTTGAGATAGTTATTAAAACTGTTTAAAGGTTGTCAAACGTTGTTTCTCGTTGTATATCCTTTAATTCTAGAGTTAAATTGATAAATAACGTGTACGAATTTGTTTAACGCATTTGGTTTGGTTACGCGACGTCTCCGTTCTCATGTAGCCTACATATTGCGTTTTTTTTTTTAATTTGCTTACCGGGCTAAAGGTTAGCATGCTTAAAATACGTAAGTCGTTTTGTTCAACAAATTTGAGTAAATAACTCAGCAGTTATTTGCATCAGAGCGACAATTTTTGAGATAGTTATTAAAACTGTTTAAAGGTTGTCAAACGATGTTTCTCGTTGTATATCCTTTAATTCTAGAGTTAAATTGATAAATAACGTGTACGAATTTGTTTAACGCATTTGTTTTGGTTACTCGACGTCTCCGTTCTCGTGTAGCCTACATATTGCGTTTTTTTTCTAATTTGCTTACCTGGCTAAAGGTTAGCATGCTTAAAATACGTAAGTCGTTTTGTTCAACAAATTTGAGTAGATAACTCAGCAGTTGTTTGCATCAGAGCGACAATTTTTGAGATAGTTATTAAATTGTTTAAAGGTTGTCAAACGTTGTTTCTCGTTGTATATCCTTTAATTTTAGAGTTAAATTGATAAATAACGTGTACGAATTTGTTTAACGCATTTGTTTTGGTTACTCGACGTCTCCGTTCTCGTGTAGCCTACATATTGCGTTTTTTTTTTAAATTTGCTTACCGGGCTAAAGGTTAGCATGCTTAAAATACGTAAGCCGTTTTGTTCAACAAATTTGAGTAGATAACTCAGCAGTTGTTTGCATCAGAGCTACAATTTTTGAGATAGTTATTAAAACTATTTAAAGGTTGTCAAACGATGTTTCTCGTTGTATATTCTTTAATTCTAGAGTTAAATTGATAAATAACGTGTACGAATTTGTTTAACGCTTTTTTTTTGGTTACTCGACGTCTCCGTTCTCGTGTAGCCTACATATTGCTTTTTTTTTAATTTGCTGACCGGGCTAAAGGTTAGCATGCTTAAAATACGTAAGTCGTTTTGTTCAACAAATTTAAGTAGATAACTCCTCAGTTGTTTGCATCAGAGCGACAATTTTTGGATAGTTATTAAAACTGTTTAAAGGTTGTCAAATGTTGTTTCTCGTTGTATATCCTTTAATTCTAGAGTTAAATTGATAAATAACGTGTACGAATTTGTTTAACGCATTTGTTTTGGTTACTCGACGTCTCCGTTCTCGTGTAGCCTACATATTGCGTTTTTTTTCTAATTTGCTTACCGGGCTAAAGGTTAGCATTCTTAAAATACGTAAGTCGTTTTGTTCAACAAATTTAAGTAGATAACTCAGCAGTTGTTTGCATCAGAGCGACAATTTTTGAGATAGTTATTAAAACTATTTAAAGGTTGTCAAACGTTGTTTCTCGTTGTATATCCTTTAATTCTAGAGTTAAATTGATAAATAACGTGTACGAATTTGTTTAACGTATTTGTTTTGGTTACTCGACGTCTCCGTTCTCGTGTAGCCTACATATTGCGTTTTTTTTTTTTAATTTGCTTACCGGGCTAAAGGTTAGCATGCTTAAAATACGTAAGTCGTTTTGTTCAACAAATTTGAGTAGATAACTCAGCAGTTGTTTGCATCAGAGCGACAATTTTTGAGATAGTTATTAAAACTGTTTAAAGGTTGTCAAACGTTGTTTCTCGTTGTATATCCTTTAATTTTAGAGTTAAATTGATAAATAACGTGTACGAATTTGTTTAACGCATTTGTTTTGGTTACTCGACGTCTCCGTTCTCGTGTAGCCTACATATTGCGTTTTTTTTCTAATTTGCTTACCGGGCTAAAGGTTAGCATGCTTACAATACGTAAGTCGTTTTGTTCAACAAATTTAAGTAGATAACTCCTGAGTTGTTTGCATCAGAGCGACAATTTTTGAGATAGTTATTAAAACTCTTTAAAGGTTGTCAAACGTTGTTTCTCGTTGTATATCCTTTAATTCTAGAGTTAAATTGATAAATAACGTGTACGAATTTGTTTAACGCATTTGTTTAGTTACTCGACGTCTCCGTTCTCGTGTAGCCTACATATTGCGTTTTTTTTTTAATTTGCTTACCGGGCTAAAGGTTAGCATGCTTAAAATACGTAAGTCGTTTTGTTCAACAAATTTGAGTAGATAACTCAGCAGTTGTTTGCATCAGAGCGACAATTTTTGAGATAGTTATTAAAACTGTTTAAAGATTGTCAAACGTTGCTTCTCGTTGTATATCCTTTAATTCTAGAGTTAAATTGATAAATAACGTGTACGAATTTGTTTAACGCATTTGTTTTGGTTACTCGACGTCTCCGTTCTCGTGTAGCCTACATATTGCGTTTTTTTTCTAATTTGCTTACCGGGCTAAAGGTTAGCATGCTTAAAATACGTAAGTCGTTTTGTTCAACAAATTTGAGTAGATAACTCAGCAGTTGTTTGCATCAGAGCGACAATTTTTGAGATAGTTATTAAAACTGTTTAAAGGTTGTCAAACGTTGTTTCTCGTTGTATATCTTTTAATTCTAGAGTTAAATTGATAAATAACGTGTACGAATTTGTTTAACGCATTTGTTTTGGTTACTCGACGTCTCCGTTCTCGTGTAGCCTACATATTGCGTTTTTTTTCTAATTTGCTTACCGGGCTAAAGGTTAGCATGCTTACAATACGTAAATCGTTTTGTTCAACAAATTTAAGTAGATAACTCCTCAGTTGTTTGCATCAGAGCGACAATTTTTGAGATAGTTACTAAAACTGTTTAAAGGTTGTCAAACGTTGTTTCTCGTTGTATATCCTTTAATTCTAGAGTTAAATTGATAAATAACGTGTACGAATTTGTTTAACGCATTTGTTTTGGTTACTCGACGTGTCCGTTCTCGTGTAGCCTACATATTGCGTTTTTTTTCTAATTTGCTTACCGGGCTAAAGGTTAGCATGCTTACAATACGTAAGTCGTTTTGTTCAACAAATTTGTGTAGATAACTCAGCAGTTGTTTGCATCAGAGCGACAATTTTTGAGATAGTTATTAAAACTGTTTAAAGGTTGTCAAATGTTGTTTCTCGTTGTATATCCTTTAATTCTAGAGTTAAATTGATAAATAACGTGTACGAGTTTGTTTAACGCATTTGTTTTGGTTACTCGACGGCTCCGTTCTCGTGTAGCCTACATATTGCGTTTTTTTTTTTAATTTGCTTACCGGGCTAAAGGTTAGCATGCTTAAAATACGTAAGTCGTTTTGTTCAACAAATTTGAGTAGATAACTCAACAGTTGTTTGCATCAGAGCGACAATTTTTGAGATAGTTATTAAACTATTTAAAGGTTGTCAAACGATGTTTCTCGTTGTATATCCTTTAATTCTAGAGTTAAGTTGGTAAATAACGTGTACGAATTTGTTTAACGCATTTGTTTTGGTTACTCGACGGCTCCGTTCTCGTGTAGCCTACATATTCCGTTTTTTTTCTAATTTGCTTACCGGGCTAAAGGTTAGCATGCTTAAAATACGTAAGTTGTTTAGTTCAACAAATTTGAGTAGATAACTCAGCAGTTGTTTGCATCAGAGCGACAATTTTTGAGATAGTTATTAAAACTGTTTAAAGGTTGTCAAACGTTGTTTCTCGTTGTATATCCTTTAATTCTAGAGTTAAATTGATAAATAACGTGTACGAATTTGTTTAACGCATTTTTTTGGTTACTCGACGTCTCCGTTCTCGTGTAGCCTACATATTGCGTTTTTTTTTTAATTTGCTTACCGGGCTAAAGGTTAGCATGCTTAAAATACGTAAGTCGTTTTGTTCAACAAATTTGAGTAGATAACTCAGCAGTTGTTTGCATCAGAGCGACAATTTTTGAGATAGTTATTAAAACTGTTTAAAGGTTGTCAAACGTTGTTTCTCGTTGTATATCCTTTAATTCTAGAGTTAAATTGATAAATAACGTGTACGAATTTGTTTAACGCATTTGTTTTGGTTACTCGACGTCTCCGTTCTCGTGTAGCCTACATATTGCGTTTTTTTTCTAATTTGCTTACCGGGCTAAAGGTTAGCATGCTTAAAATACGTAAGTCGTTTTGTTCAACAAATTTAAGTAGATAACTCCTCAGTTGTTTGCATCAGAGCGACAATTTTTGAGATAGTTATTAAAACTGTTTAAAGGTTGTCAAACGTTGTTTCTCGTTGTATATCCTTTAATTCTAGAGTTAAATTGATAAATAACGTGTACGAATTTGTTTAAAGCATTTGTTTTGGTTACTCGACGTCTCCGTTCTCGTGTAGCCTACATATTGCGTTTTTTTTTTAATTTGCTTACCGGGCTAAAGGTTAATGCTTAAAATACGTAAGTCGTTTTGTTCAACAAATTTGAGTAGATAACTCAGCAGTTGTTTGCATCAGAGCGACAATTTTTGAGATAGTTATTAAAACTGTTTAAAGGTTGTCAAAAGTTGTTTCTCGTTGTATATCCTTTAATTCTAGAGTTAAATTGATAAATAACGTGTACGAATTTGTTTAACGCATTTGTTTTGGTTACTCGACGGCTCCGTTCTCGTGTAGCCTACATATTGCGTTTTTTTTTTTAATTTGCTTACCGGGCTAAAGGTTAGCATGCTTAAAATACGTAAGTCGTTTTATTCAACAAATTTGAGTAGATAACTCAGCAGTTGTTTGCATCAGAGCGACAATTTTTGAGATAGTTATTAAAACTATTTAAAGGTTGTCAAACGATGTTTCTCGTTGTATATCCTTTAATTCTAGAGTTAAATTGATAAATAACGTGTACGAATTTGTTTAACGCATTTGTTTTGGTTACTCGACGGCTCCGTTCTCGTGTAGCCTACATATTGCGTTTTTTTTCTAATTTGCTTACCGGGCTAAAGGTTAGCATGCTTAAAATACGTAAGTTGTTTAGTTCAACAAATTTGAGTAGATAACTCAGCAGTTGTTTGCATCAGAGCGACAATTTTTGAGATAGTTATTAAAACTGTTTAAAGGTTGTCAAACGTTGTTTCTCGTTGTATATCCTTTAATTCTAGAGTTAAATTGATAAATAACGTGTACGAATTTGTTTAACGCATTTTTTTGGTTACTCGACGTCTCCGTTCTCGTGTAGCCTACATATTGCGTTTTTTTTCTAATTTGCTTACCGGGCTAAACGTTAGCATGCTTAAAATACGTAAGTCGTTTTGTTTAACAAATTTGAGTAGATAACTCAGCAGTTGTTTGCATCAGAGCGACAATTTTTGAGATAGTTATTAAAACTATTTAAAGGTTGTCAAACGATGTTTCTCGTTGTATATCCTTTAATTCTAGAGTTAAATTGATAAATAACGTGTACGAATTTGTTTAACGCATTTGTTTTGGTTACTCGACGGCTCCGTTCTCGTGTAGCCTACATATTGCGTTTTTTTTCTAATTTGCTTATCGGGCTAAAGGTTAGCATGCTTAAAATACGTAAGTTGTTTAGTTCAACAAATTTGAGTAGATAACTCAGCAGTTGTTTGCATCAGAGCGACAATTTTTGAGATAGTTATTAAAACTGTTTAAAGGTTGTCAAACGTTGTTTCTCGTTGTATATCCTTTAATTCTAGAGTTAAATTGATAAATAACGTGTACGAATTTGTTTAACGCATTTTTTTGGTTACTCGACGTCTCCGTTCTCGTGTAGCCTACATATTGCGTTTTTTTTTTTAATTTGCTTACCGGGCTAAAGGTTAGCATGCTTAAAATACGTAAGTCGTTTTATTCAACAAATTTGAGTAGATAACTCAGCAGTTGTTTGCATCAGAGCGACAATTTTTGAGATAGTTATTAAAACTATTTAAAGGTTGTCAAACGATGTTTCTCGTTGTATATCCTTTAATTCTAGAGTTAAATTGATAAATAACGTGTACGAATTTGTTTAACGCATTTGTTTTGGTTACTCGACGGCTCCGTTCTCGTGTAGCCTACATATTGCGTTTTTTTTCTAATTTGCTTACCGGGCTAAAGGTTAGCATGCTTAAAATACGTAAGTTGTTTAGTTCAACAAATTTGAGTAGATAACTCAGCAGTTGTTTGCATCAGAGCGACAATTTTTGAGATAGTTATTAAAACTGTTTAAAGGTTGTCAAACGTTGTTTCTCGTTGTATATCCTTTAATTCTAGAGTTAAATTGATAAATAACGTGTACGAATTTGTTTAACGCATTTTTTTGGTTACTCGACGTCTCCGTTCTCGTGTAGCCTACTTATTGCGTTTTTTTTTTAATTTGCTTACCGGGCTAAAGGTTAGCGTGCTTAAAATACGTAAGTCGTTTTGTTCAACAAATTTGAGTAGATAGCGACAATTTTTGAGATAGTTATTAAAACTGTTTAAAGGTTGTCAAACGTTGTTTCTCGTTGTATATCCTTTAATTCTAGAGTTAAATTGATAAATAACGTGTACGAATTTGTTTAACGCATTTGTTTTGGTTACTCGACGTCTCCGTTCTCGTGTAGCCTACATATTGCGTTTTTTTTCTAATTTGCTTACCGGGCTAAAGGTTAGCATGCTTACAATACGTAAGTCGTTTTGTTCAACAAATTTAAGTAGATAACTCCTCAGTTGTTTGCATCAGAGCGACAATTTTTGAGATAGTTATTAAAACTGTTTAAAGGTTGTCAAACGTTGTTTCTCGTTGTACATCCTTTAATTTTAGAGTTAAATTGATAAATAACGTGTACGAATTTGTTTAAAGCATTTGTTTTGGTTACTCGACGTCTCCGTTCTCGTGTAGCCTACATATTGCGTTTTTTTTTTAATTTGCTTACCGGGCTAAAGGTTAGCATGCTTAAAATACGTAAGTCGTTTTGTTCAACAAATTTGAGTAGATAACTCAGCAGTTGTTTGCATCAGAGCGACAATTTTTGAGATAGTTATTAAAACTGTTTAAAGGTTGTCAAAAGTTGTTTCTCGTTGTATATCCTTTAATTCTAGAGTTAAAATGATAAATAACGTGTACGAATTTGTTTAACGCATTTGTTTTGGTTACTCGACGTCTCCGTTCTCGTGTAGCCTACATATTGCGTTTTTTTCTAATTTGCTTACCGGGCTAAAGGTTAGCATGCTTAAAATACGTAAGTCGTTTTGTTCAACAAATTTGAGTAGATAACTCAGCAGTTGTTTGCATCAGAGCGACAATTTTTGAGATAGTTATTAAAACTGTTTAAAGGTTGTCAAACGTTGTTTCTCGTTGTATATCCTTTAAGTCTAGGGTTAAAATGTTAAATAACGTGTACGAATTTGTTTAACGCATTTGTTTTGGTTACTCGACGGCTCCGTTCTCGTTTAGCCTACATATTGCGTTTTTTTCTAATTTGCTTACCGGGCTAAAGGTTAGCATGCTTAAAATACGTAAGTCGTTTTGTTCAACAAATTTGTGTAGATAACTCAGCAGTTGTTTGCATCAGAGCGACAATTTTTGAGATAGTTATTAAAACTATTTAAAGGTTGTCAAACGATGTTTCTCGTTGTATATCCTTTAATTCTAGAGTTAAATTGATAAATAACGTGTACGAATTTATTTAACGCATTGGTTTTGGTTACTCGACGTCTCCGTTCTCGTGTAGCCTACATATTGCGTTTTTTTTAATTTGCTTAACGGGCTAAAGGTTAGCATGCTTAAAATACGTAAATCGTTTTGTTCAACAAATTTGAGTAGATAACTCAGCAGTTGTTTGCATCAGAACGACAATTTTTGAGATAGTTATTAAAACTGTTTAAAGGTTGTCAAACGTTGTTTCTCGTTGTATATCCTTTAATTCTAGAGTTAAATTGATAAATAACGTGTACGAATTTGTTTAACGCATTTTTTTTGGTTACTCGACGGCTCCTTTCTCGTGTAGCCTACATATTGCGTTTTTTTTTTTAATTTGCTTACCGGGCTAAAGGTTAGCATGCTTAAAATACGTAAGTCGTTTTGTTCAACAAATTTAAGTAGATAACTCCTCAGTTGTTTGCATCAGAGCGACAATATTTGAGATAGTTATTAAAACTGTTTAAAGGTTGTCAAACGTTGTTTCTCGTTGTATATCCTTTAATTCTAGAGTTAAATTGATAAATAACGTGTGCGAATTTGTTTAACGCATTTGTTTTGGTTACTCGACGTCTCCGTTCTCGTGTAGCCTACATATTGCGTTTTTTTTTTTCCTAATTTGCATCAGAGCGACAATTTTTGAGATAGTTATTAACTCTATTTAAAGGTTGTCAAACGATGTTTCTCGTTGTATATCCTTTAATTCTAGAGTTAAATTGATAAATAACGTGTACGAATTTGTTTAACGCATTTGTTTTGGTTACTCGACGTCTCCGTTCTCGTCTAGCCTACATATTGCGTTTTATTTTTTAATTTGCTTACCGGGCTAAAGTTTAGCATGCTTAAAATACGTAAGTCGTTTTGTTCAACAAATTTGAGTAGATAACTCATCAGTTGTTTGCATCAGAGCGACAATTTTTGAGATAGTTATTAAAACTGTTTAAAGGTTGTCAAACGTTGTTTCTAGTTGTATATCCTTTAATTCTAGAGTTAAATTGATAAATAACGTGTACGAATTTGTTTAACGCATTTATTTTGGTTACTCGACGTCTCCGTTCTCGTGTAGCCTACATATTGCGTTTTTTTTCTAATTTGCTTACCGGGCTAAACGTTAGCATGCTTAAAATACGTAAGTCGTTTTGTTTAACAAATTTGAGTAGATAACTCAGCAGTTGTTTGCATCAGAGCGACAATTTTTGAGATAGTTATTAAAACTATTTAAAGGTTGTCAAACGATGTTTCTCGTTGTATATCCTTTAATTCTAGAGTTAAATTGATAAATAAAGTGTACGAATTTGTTTAACGCATTTGTTTTGGTTACTCGACGTCTCCGTTCTCGTGTAGCCTACATATTGCGTTTTTTTTTCTAATTTGCTTACCGGGCTAAAGGTTAGCATGCTTAAAATACGTAAGTCGTTTTGTTTAACAAATTTGAGTAGATAACTCATCAGCTGTTTGCATCAGAGCGACAATTTTTGAGATAGTTTTAAAACTGTTTAAAGGTTGTCAAACGTTGTTTCTCGTTGTATATCCTTTAATTCTAGAGTTAAATTGATAAATAACGTGTACGAATTTGTTTAACGCATTTGTTTTGGTTACTCGACGGCTCCGTTCTCGTGTAGCCTACATATTGCGTTTTTTTTTTTTAATTTGCTTACCGGGCTAAAGGTTAGCATGCTTAAAATACGTAAGTCGTTTTGTTCAACAAATTTGAGTAGATAACTCATCAGTTGTTTGCATCAGAGCGACAATTTTTGAGATAGTTATTAAAACTGTTTAAAGGTTGTCAAACGTTGTTTCTAGTTGTATATCCTTTAATTCTAGAGTTAAATTGATAAATAACGTGTACGAATTTGTTTAACGCATTTGTTTTGGTTACTCGACGTCTCCGTTCTCGTGTAGCCTACATATTGCGTTTTTTTTAAATTTGTTTACCGGGCTAAAGGTTAGCATGCTTAAAATACGTAAGTCGTTTTGTTCAACAAATTTGAGTAGATAACTCAGCAGTTGTTTGCATCAGAGCGACAATTTTTGAGATAGTTATTAAAACTATTTAAAGTTTGTCAAACGATGTTTCTCGTTGTATATCCTTTAATTCTAGAGTTAAATTGATAAATAAAGTGTACGAATTTGTTTAACGCATTTGTTTTGGTTACTCGACGTCTCCGTTCTCGTGTAGCCTACATATTGCGTTTTTTTTCTAATTTGCTTACCGGGCTAAAGGTTAGCATGCTTAAAATACGTAAGTCGTTTTGTTCAACAAATTTGAGTAGATAACTCAGCAGTTGTTTGCATCAGAGCGACAATTTTTGAGATAGTTATTAAAACTATTTAAAGGTTGTCAAACGATGTTTCTCGTTGTATATCCTTTAATTCTAGAGTTAAATTGATAAATAACGTGTACGAATTTGTTTAACGCATTTGTTTTGGTTACTCGACGTCTCCGTTCTGGTGTAGCCTACATATTGAGTTTTTTTTCTAATTTGCTTACCGGGCTAAAGGTTAGCATGCTTAAAATACGTAAGTCGTTTTGTTTAACAAATTTGAGTAGATAACTCATCAGCTGTTTGCATCAGAGCGACAATTTTTGAGATAGTTTTAAAACTGTTTAAAGGTTGTCAAACGTTGTTTCTCGTTGTATATCCTTTAATTCTAGAGTTAAATTGATAAATAACGTGTACGAATTTGTTTAACGCATTTGTTTTGGTTACTCGACGGCTCCGTTCTCGTGTAGCCTACATATTGCGTTTTTTTTTTTAATTTGCTTACCGGGCTAAAGGTTAGCATGCTTAAAATACGTAAGTCGTTTTGTTCAACAAATTTGAGTAGATAACTCAGCAGTTGTTTGCATCAGAGCGACAATTTTTGAGATAGTTATTAAAACTGTTTAAAGGTTGTCAAACGATGTTTCTCGTTGTATATCCTTTAATTCTAGAGTTAAATTGATAAATAACGTGTACGAATTTGTTTAACGCATTTGTTTTGGTTACTCGACGTCTTCGTTCTCGTGTAGCCTACATATTGCGTTTTTTTTCTAATTTGCTTACCGGGCTAAAGGTTAGCATGCTTAAAATACGTAAGTCGTTTTGTTCAACAAATTTGAGTAGATAACTCAGCAGTTGTTTGCATCAGAGCGACAATTTTTGAGATAGTTATTAAAACTATTTAAAGGTTGTCAAACGTTGTTTCTCGTTGCATATCCTTTAATTCTAGAGTTAAATTGATAAATAACGTGTACGAATTTGTTTAACGCATTTGGTTTGGATACTCGACGGCTCCGTTCTCGTGTAGCCTACATATTGCGTTTTTTTTTTAATTTGCTTACCGGGCTAAAGGTTAGCATGCTTAAAATACGTAAGTCGTTTTGTTCAACAAATTTGATTAGATAACTCAGCAGTTGTTTGCATCAGAGCGACAATTTTTGAGATAGTTATTAAAACTGTTTAAAGGTTGTCAAACGATGTTTCTCGTTGTATATCCTTTAATTCTAGAGTTAAATTGATAAATAACGTGTACGAATTTGTTTAGCGCATTTGTTTTGGTTACTCGACGGCTCCGTTCTCGTGTAGCCAACATATTGCGTTTTTTTTTTTAATTTGCTTACCGGGCTAAAGGTTAGCATGCTTAAAATACGTAAGTCGTTTTGTTCAACAAATTTGAGTAGATAACTCAGCAGTTGTTTGCATCAGAGCGACAATTTTTGAGATAGTTATTAAAACTATTTAAAGGTTGTCAAACGTTGTTTCTCGTTGTATATCCTTTAATTCTAGAGTTAAATTGATAAATAACGTGTACGAATTTGTTTAACGCATTTGTTTTGGTTACTCGACGTCTCCGTTCTCGTGTAGCCTACATATTGCGTTTTTTTTTAATTTGCTTACCGGGCCAAAGGTTAGCATGCTTAAAATACGTTAGTCGTTTTGTTCAACAAATTTGAGTAGATAACTCAGCAGTTGTTTGCATCAGAGCGACAATTTTTGAGATAGTTATTAAAACTGTTTAAAGGTTGTCAAACGTTGTTTCTCGTTGTATATCCTTTAATTCTAGAGTTAAATTGATAAATAATGTGTACGAATTTGTTTAACGCATTTGTTTTGGTTACTCGACGTCTCCGTTCTCGTGTAGCCTACATATTGCGTTTTTTTTTTAATTTGCTTACCGGGCCAAAGGTTAGCATGCTTAAAATAAGTAAGTCGTTTTGTTCAACAAATTTGAGTAGATAACTCAGCAGTTGTTTGCATCAGAGCGACAATTTTTGAGATAGTTATTAAAACTGTTTAAAGGTTGTCAAAAGTTGTTTCTCGTTGTATATCCTTTAATTCTAGAGTTAAATTGATAAATAATGTGTACGAATTTGTTTAACGCATTTGTTTTGGTTACTCGACGACTCCGTTCTCGTGTAGCCTACATATTGCGTTTTTTTTTTTAATTTGCTTACCGGGTTAAAGGTTAGCATGCTTAAAATACGTAAGCCGTTTTGTTCAACAAATTTGAGTAGATAACTCATCAGTTGTTTGCATCAGAGCGCCAATTTTTGAGATAGTTTTTAAAACTGTTTAAAGGTTGTCAAACGTTGTTTCTCGTTGTATATCCTTTAATTATAGAGTTAAATTGATAAATAACGTGTACGAATTTGTTTAACGCATTTGTTTTGGTTACTCGACGGCTCCGTTTTCGTGTAGCCTACATATTGCGTTTTTTTTTTAATTTGCTTACCGGGCTAAAGGTTAGCATGCTTAAAATACGTAAGTCGTTTTGTTCAACAAATTTAAGTAGATAACTCATCAGTTGTTTGCATCAGAGCGACAATTTTTGAGATAGTATTAACACTGTTTAAAGGTTGTCAAACGTTGTTTCTCGTTGTATATCCTTTAACTCTAGAGTTAAATTGATAAATAACGTGTACGAATTTGTTTAACGCATTTGTTTTGGTTACTCGACGACTCCGTTCTCGTGTAGCCTACATATTGCGTTTTTTTTTTTAATTTGCTTACCGGGTTAAAGGTTAGCATGCTTAAAATACGTAAGCCGTTTTGTTCAACAAATTTGAGTAGATAACTCATCAGTTGTTTGCATCAGAGCGCCAATTTTTGAGATAGTTATTAAAACTGTTTAAAGGTTGTCAAACGTTGTTTCTCGTTGTATATCCTTTAATTATAGAGTTAAATTGATAAATAACGTGTACGAATTTGTTTAACGCATTTGTTTTGGTTACTCGACGTCTCCGTTCTCGTGTAGCCTACATATTGCGTTTTTTTTTAATTTGCTTACCGGGCTAAAGGTTAGCATGCTTAAAATACGTAAGTCGTTTTGTTCAACAAATTTGAGTAGATAACTCAGCTGTTGTTTGCATCAGAGCGACAATTTTTGAGATAGTTATTAAAACTATTTAAAGGTTGTCAAACGATGTTTCTCGTTGTATATCCTTTAATTCTAGAGTTAAATTGATAAATAACGTGTACGAATTTGTTTAACGCATTTGTTTTGGTTACTCGACGTCTCCGTTCTCGTGTAGCCTACATATTGCGTTTTTTTTTTAATTTGCTTACCGGGCTAAAGGTTAGCATGCTTAAAATACGTAAGTCGTTTTGTTCAACAAATTTGAGTAGATAACTCAGCAGTTGTTTGCATCAGAGCGAAAATTTTTGAGATAGTTATTAAAACTATTTAAAGGTTGTCAAACGATGTTTCTCGTTGTATATCCTTTAATTCAGGCATGCTTAACGAACGAAACGATATCATTTCGTTACGATAATCAACGTTAATAAACGAAACGAAGTCATTTCGTTTCGTTTATTAACGTTAAGAACGACAAATTAACGTTAATTTGACGATCTTAACGTTAATAAACGAAACAAAGTGACTTCGTTTCGTTTATTAGCGTTGATTATCGTAACGAAATGATATCGTTTCGTTCGTTAAGCATGCCTGCTTTAATTCTAGAGTTAAATTGATAAATAACGTGTACGAATTTGTTTAACGCATTTGTTTTGGTTACTAGACGTCTCCGTTCTCGTGTAGCCTACATATTGCGTTTTTTTTTAACTTGCTTACCGGGCAAAAGGTTAGCATGCTTAAAATACGTATGTCGTTTTGTTCAACAAATTTAAGTAGATAACTCCTCAGTTGTTTGCATCAGAGCGACAATTTTTGAGATAGTTATTAAAACTATTTAAAGGTTGTCAAACGTCGTTTCTCGTTGTATATCCTTTAATTCTAGAGTTAAATTGATAAATAACGTGTACGAATTTGTTTAACGCATTTGTTTTGGTTATTTAACGTCTCCGTTCTCGTGTAGCCTACATATTGCGTTTTTTTTTAATTTGCTTACCGGGCTAAAGGTTAGCATGCTTAAAATACGTAAGTCGTTTTGTTCAACAAATTTGAGTAGATAACTCAGCAGTTGTTTGCATCAGAGCGACAATTTTTGAGATAGTTATTAAAACTATTTAAAGGTTGTCAAACGATGTTTCTCGTTGTATATCCTTTAATTCTAGAGTTAAATTGATAAATAACGTGTACGAATTTGTTTAACGTATTTGTTTTGGTTACTCGACGTCTCCGTCCTCGTGTAGCCTACATATTGCGTTTTTTTTTTAATTTGCTTACCGGGCTAAAGGTTAGCATGCTTAAAATACGTAAGTCGTTTTGTTCAACAAATTTGAGTAGATAACTCATAAGTTGTTTGCATCAGAGCGGCAATTTTTGAGATAGTTATTAAAACTGTTTAAAGGTTGTCAAACGTTGTTTCTCGTTGTATATCCTTTAATTCTAGAGTTAAATTGATAAATAACGTGTACGAATTTGTTTAACGCATTTGTTTTAGTTACTCGACGGCTCCGTTCTCGTGTAGCCTACATATTGCGTTTTTTTTTTAATTTGCTTACCGGGCTAAAGGTTAGCATGCTTAAAATACGTAAGTCGTTTTGTTCAATAAATTTGAGTAGATAACTCAGCAGTTTTTTGCATCAGAACAACAATTTTTGAGATAGTTATTAAAACTGTTTAAAGGTTGTCAAACGTTGTTTCTCGTTGTATATCCTTTAATTCTAGAGTTAAATTGATAAATAACGTGTACAAAGTTGTTTAACGCATTTGTTTTGGTAACTCGAAGTCTCCGTTCTCGTGTAGCCTACATATTGCGTTTTTTTTCTAATTTGCTTACCGGGCTAAAGGTTAGCATGCTTAAAATACGTAAGTCGTTTTGTTCAACAAATTTAAGTAGATAACTCCTTAGTTGTTTGCATCAGAACGACAATTTTTGAGATAGTTATTAAAACTATTTAAAGGTTGTCAAACGATGTTTCTCGTTGTATATCCTTTAATTCTAGAGTTAAATTGATAAATAACGTGTACGAATTTGTTTAACGCATTTGTTTTGGTTACTAGACGTCGCCGTTCTCGTGTAGCCTACGTATTGCGTTTTTTTTTAATTTGCTTACCGGGCAAAATGTTAGCATGCTTAAAATACGTAAGTCGTTTTGTTCAACAAATTTAAGTAGATAACTCAGCAGTTGTTTGCATCAGAGCGACAATTTTTGAGATAGTTATTAAAACTATTTAAAGGTTGTCAAAAGATGTTTCTCGTTGTGTATCCTTTAATTTTAGAGTTATATTAATAAATAACGTGTACGAATTTGTTTAACGCATTTGTTTTGGTTACTCGAGGTCTCCGTTCTCGTGTAGCCTACATATTGCGTTTTTTTTTAATTTGCTTACCGGGCTAAAGGTTAGCATGCTTAAAATACGTAAGTCGTTTTGTTCAACAAATTTGAGTAGATAACTCAGCAGTTGTTTGCATCAGAGCGAAAATTTTTGAGATAGTTATTAAAACTGTTTAAAGGTTGTCAAACGTTGTTTCTCGTTGTATATCCTTTAATTCTAGAGTTAAATTGATAAATAACGTGTACGAATTTGTTTAACGCATTTGTTTTGGTTACTCGACGTCTCCGTTCTCGTGTAGCCTATATATTGCGTTTTTTTTTTAATTTGCTTACCGGGCTAAAGGTTAGCATGCTTAAAATACGTAAGTCGTTTTGTTCAACAAATTTGAGTAGATAACTCAGCAGTTGTTTGCATCAGAGCGACAATTTTTGAGATAGTTATTAAAACTGTTTAAAGGTTGTCAAACGTTGTTTCTCGTTGTATATCCTTTAATTCTAGAGTTAAATTGATAAATAACGTGTACGAATTTGTTTAACGCATTTGTTTTGGTTACTCGACGTCTCCGTTCTCGTGTAGCCTACATATTGCGTTTTTTTTTTAAATTTGCTTACCGGGCTAAAGGTTAGCATGGTTAAAATACGTAAGTCGTTTTGTTCAACAAATTTGAGTAGATAACTCATCAGTTGTTTGCATCAGAGCGACAATTTTTGAGATAGTTACTAAAACTGTTTAAAGGTTGTCAAACGTTGTTTCTCGTTGTATATCCTTTAATTCTAGAGTTAAATTGTAAATAACGTGTACAATTTGTTTAACGCATTTGTTTTGGTTACTCGACGGCTCCGTTATCGTGTAGCCTACATATTGCGTTTTTTTTTTTTAATTTGCTTACCGTTTGTTTTGTTCAACAAATTTGAGTAGATAACTCAGCAGTTTTTTGCATCAGAACGACAATTTTTGAGATAGTTATTAAAACTGTTTAAAGGTTGTCAAACGTTGTTTCTCGTTGTATATCCTTTAATTCTAGAGTTAAATTGATAAATAACGTGTACGAATTTGTTTAGCGCATTTGTTTTGGTTACTCGACGGCTCCGTTCTCGTGTAGCCAACATATTGCGTTTTTTTTTTTAATTTGCTTACCGGGCTAAAGGTTAGCATGCTTAAAATACGTAAGTCGTTTTGTTCAACAAATTTGAGTAGATAACTCAGCAGTTGTTTGCATCAGAGCGACAATTTTTGAGATAGTTATTAAAACTATTTAAAGGTTGTCAAACGTTGTTTCTCGTTGTATATCCTTTAATTCTAGAGTTAAATTGATAAATAATGTGTACGAATTTGTTTAACGCATTTGTTTTGGTTACTCGACGTCTCCGTTCTCGTGTAGCCTACATATTGCGTTTTTTTTAAATTTGCTTACCGGGCCAAAGGTTAGCATGCTTAAAATAAGTAAGTCGTTTTGTTCAACAAATTTCAGTAGATAACTCAGCAGTTGTTTGCATCAGAGCGACAATTTTTGAGATAGTTATTAAAACTGTTTAAAGGTTGTCAAAAGTTGTTTCTCGTTGTATATCCTTTAATTCTAGAGTTAAATTGATAAATAACGTGTACGAATTTGTTTAACGCATTTGTTTTGGTTACTCGACGACTCCGTTCTCGTGTAGCCTACATATTGCGTTTTTTTTTTTAATTTGCTTACCGGGCTAAAGGTTAGCATGCTTAAAATACGTAAGCCGTTTTGTTCAACAAATTTGAGTAGATAACTCATCAGTTGTTTGCATCAGAGCGCCAATTTTTGAGATAGTTATTAAAACTGTTTAAAGGTTGTCAAACGTTGTTTCTCGTTGTATATCCTTTAATTATAGAGTTAAATTGATAAATAACGTGTACGAATTTGTTTAACGCATTTGTTTTGGTTACTCGACGGCTCCGTTCTCGTGTAGCCTACATATTGCGTTTTTTTTTTAATTTGCTTACCGGGCTAAAGGTTAGCATGCTTAAAATACGTAAGTCGTTTTGTTCAACAAATTTAAGTAGATAACTCATCAGTTGTTTGCATCAGAGCGACAATTTTTGAGATAGTATTAACACTGTTTAAAGGTTGTCAAACGTTGTTTCTCGTTGTATATCCTTTAACTCTAGAGTTAAATTGATAAATAACGTGTACGAATTTGTTTAACGCATTTGTTTTGGTTACTCGACGTCTCCGTTCTCGTGTAGCCTACATATTGCGTTTTTTTTTAATTTGCTTACCGGGCTAAAGGTTAGCATGCTTAAAATACGTAAGTCGTTTTGTTCAACAAATTTGAGTAGATAACTCAGCTGTTGTTTGCATCAGAGCGACAATTTTTGAGATAGTTATTAAAACTATTTAAAGGTTGTCAAACGATGTTTCTCGTTGTATATCCTTTAATTCTAGAGTTAAATTGATAAATAACGTGTACGAATTTGTTTAACGCATTTGTTTTGGTTACTAGACGTCTCCGTTCTCGTGTAGCCTACATATTGCGTTTTTTTTTAACTTGCTTACCGGGCAAAAGGTTAGCATGCTTAAAATACGTATGTCGTTTTGTTCAACAAATTTAAGTAGATAACTCCTCAGTTGTTTGCATCAGAGCGACAATTTTTGAGATAGTTATTAAAACTATTTAAAGGTTGTCAAACGTCGTTTCTCGTTGTATATCCTTTAATTCTAGAGTTAAATTGATAAATAACGTGTACGAATTTGTTTAACGCATTTGTTTTGGTTACTCGACGTCTCCGTTCTCGTGTAGCCTACATATTGCGTTTTTTTTTAATTTGCTTACCGGGCTAAAGGTTAGCATGCTTAAAATACGTAAGTCGTTTTGTTCAACAAATTTGAGTAGATAACTCAGCAGTTGTTTGCATCAGAGCGACAATTTTTGAGATAGTTATTAAAACTATTTAAAGGTTGTCAAACGATGTTTCTCGTTGTATATCCTTTAATTCTAGAGTTAAATTGATAAATAACGTGTACGAATTTGTTTAACGTATTTGTTTTGGTTACTCGACGTCTCCGTCCTCGTGTAGCCTACATATTGCGTTTTTTTTTAATTTGCTTACCGGGCTAAAGGTTAGTATGCTTAAAATATGTAAGTCGTTTTGTTCAACAAATTTGAGTAGATAACTCATAAGTTGTTTGCATCAGAGCGGCAATTTTTGAGATAGTTATTAAAACTGTTTAAAGGTTGTCAAACGTTGTTTCTCGTTGTATATCCTTTAATTCTAGAGTTAAATTGATAAATAACGTGTACGAATTTGTTTAACGCATTTGTTTTAGTTACTCGACGGCTCCGTTCTCGTGTAGCCTACATATTGCGTTTTTTTTTTAATTTGCTTACCGGGCTAAAGGTTAGCATGCTTAAAATACGTAAGTCGTTTTGTTCAATAAATTTGAGTAGATAACTCAGCAGTTTTTTGCATCAGAACGACAATTTTTGAGATAGTTATTAAAACTATTTAAAGGTTGTCAAACGTTGTTTCTCGTTGTATATCCTTTAATTCTAGAGTTTAATTGATAAATAACGTGTACGAAGTTGTTTAACGCATTTGTTTTGGTAACTCGAAGTCTCCGTTCTCGTGTAGCCTACATATTGCGTTTTTTTTCTAATTTGCTTACCGGGCTAAAGGTTAGCATGCTTAAAATACGTAAGTCGTTTTGTTCAACAAATTTAAGTAGATAACTCCTTAGTTGTTTGCATCAGAACGACAATTTTTGAGATAGTTATTAAAACTATTTAAAGGTTGTCAAACGATGTTTCTCGTTGTATATCCTTTAATTCTAGAGTTAAATTGATAAATAACGTGTACGAATTTGTTTAACGCATTTGTTTTGGTTACTAGACGTCGCCGTTCTCGTGTAGCCTACGTATTGCGTTTTTTTTTAATTTGCTTACCGGGCAAAAGGTTAGCATGCTTAAAATACGTAAGTCGTTTTGTTCAACAAATTTAAGTAGATAACTCCTCAGTTGTTTGCATCAGAGCGACAATTTTTGAGATAGTTATTAAAACTATTTAAAGGTTGTCAAAAGATGTTTCTCGTTGTATATCCTTTAATTTTAGAGTTATATTAATAAATAACGTGTACGAATTTGTTTAACGCATTTGTTTTGGTTACTCGAAGTCTCCGTTCTCGTGTAGCCTACATATTGCGTTTTTTTTTAATTTGCTTACCGGGCTAAAGGTTAGCATGCTTAAAATACGTAAGTCGTTTTGTTCAACAAATTTGAGTAGATAACTCAGCAGTTGTTTGCATCAGAGCGACAATTTTTGAGATAGTTATTAAAACTGTTTAAAGGTTGTCAAACGTTGTTTCTCGTTGTATATCCTTTAATTCTAGAGTTAAATTGATAAATAACGTGTACGAATTTGTTTAACGCATTTGTTTTGGTTACTCGACGTCTCCGTTCTCGTGTAGCCTATATATTGCGTTTTTTTTTTTAATTTGCTTACCGGGCTAAAGGTTAGCATGCTTAAAATACGTAAGTCGTTTTGTTCAACAAATTTGAGTAGATAACTCAGCAGTTGTTTGCATCAGAGCGACAATTTTTGAGATAGTTATTAAAACTCTTTAAAGGTTGTCAAACGTTGTTTCTCGTTGTATATCCTTTAATTCTAGAGTTAAATTGATAAATAACGTGTACGAATTTGTTTAACGCATTTGTTTTGGTTACTCGACGTCTCCGTTCTCGTGTAGCCTACATATTGCGTTTTTTTTTTAATTTGCTTACCGGGCTAAAGGTTAGCATGGTTAAAATACGTAAGTCGTTTTGTTCAACAAATTTGAGTAGATAACTCATCAGTTGTTTGCATCAGAGCGACAATTTTTGAGATAGTTACTAAAACTGTTTAAAGGTTGTCAAACGTTGTTTCTCGTTGTATATCCTTTAATTCTAGAGTTAAATTGTAAATAACGTGTACAATTTGTTTAACGCATTTGTTTTGGTTACTCGACGGCTCCGTTATCGTGTAGCCTACATATTGCGTTTTTTTTTTTTTAATTTGCTTACCGTTTGTTTTGTTCAACAAATTTGAGTAGATAACTCAGCAGTTTTTTGCATCAGAACGACAATTTTTGAGATAGTTATTAAAACTGTTTAAAGGTTGTCAAACGTTGTTTCTCGTTGTATATCCTTTAATTCTAGAGTTAAATTGATAAATAACGTGTACGAAGTTGTTTAACGCATTTGTTTTTGTAACTCGACGTCTCCGTTCTCGTGTAGCCTACATATTGCGTTTTTTTTCTAATTTGCTTACCGGGCTAAAGGTTAGCATGCTTAAAATACGTAAGTCGTTTTGTTCAACAAATTTAAGTAGATAACTCCTCAGTTGTTTGCATCAGAGCGACAATTTTTGAGATAGTTATTAAAACTGTTTAAAGGTTGTCAAACGTTGTTTCTCGTTGTATATCCTTTAATTCTAGAGTTAAATTGATAAATAACGTGTACGAATTTGTTTAACGCATTTGTTTTGGTTACTCGATGTCTCCGTTCTCGTGTAGCCTACATATTGCGTTTTTTTTTTTAATTTGCTTACCGCGCTAAAGGTTAGCATGCTTAAAATACGTAAGTTGTTTTATTCACAAATTTAAGTAGATAACTCCTCAGTTGTTTGCTTCAGAGCGACAATTTTTGAGATAGTTATTAAAACTGTTAAAAGGTTGTCAAACGTTGTTTCTCGTTGTATATCCTTTAATTCTAGAGTTAAATTGATAAATAACGTGTACGAATTTGTTTAACGCATTTGTTTTGGTTACTCGACGTCTCCGTTCTCGTGTAGTCTACATATTGCGTTTTTTTTTTTAATTTGCTTACCGGGCTAGAGGTTAGCATGCTTAAAATACGTAAGTCGTTTTGTTCAACAAATTTAAGTAGATAACTCCTCAGTTGTTTGCATCAGAGCGACAATTTTTGAGATAGTTATTAAAACTGTTTAAAGGTTGTCAAACGTTGTTTCTCGTTGTATATCCTTTAATTCTATAGTTAAATTGATAAATAACGTGTACGAATTTGTTTAACGCATTTGTTTTGGTTACTCGACGGCTCTGTTCTCGTGTAGCCTACCTATTGCGTTTTTTTTTTAATTTGCTTACCGGGCTAAAGGTTAGCATGCTTAAAATACGTAAGTCTTTTTGTTCAACAAATTTAAGTAGATAACTCCTAAGTTGTTTGCATCAGAGCGACAATTTTTGAGATAGTTATTAAAACTTTTTAAAGGTTGTCAAACGTTGTTTCTCGTTGTATATCCTTTAATTCTAGAGTTTAATTGATAAATAAGGTGTACGAATTTGTTTACCGCATTTGTTTTGGTTACTCGACGTCTCCGTTCTCGTGTAGCCTACATATTGCGTTTTTTTTTTTAATTTGCTTACCGGGCTAAAGGTTAGCATGCTTAAAATACGTAAGTCGTTTTGTTCAACAAATTTGAGTAGATAACTCAGCAGTTGTTTGCATCAGAGCGACAATTTTTGAGATAGTTATTAAAACTGTATAAAGGTTGTCAAACGATGTTTCTCGTTGTATATCCTTTAATTCTAGTGTTAAATTGATAAATACCGTGTACGAATTTGTTTAACCCATTTGTTTTGGTTACTCGACGTCTCCGTTCTCGTGTAGCCTACATATTGCGTTTTTTTTTTTTTAATTTGCTTACCGGGCTAAAGGTTAGCATGCTTAAAATACGTAAGTCGTTTTGTTCAACAAATTTGAGTAGATAACTCAGCAGTTGTTTGCATCAGAGCGACAATTTTTGAGATAGTTATTAAAACTGTTTAAAGGTTGTCAAACGATGTTTCTCGTTGTATATCCTTTAATTCTAGAGTTAAATTGATAAATAACGCATTTGTTTTGGTTACTCGACGGCTCCGTTCTCGGGTAGCCTACATATTGCGTTTTTTTTTTCTAATTTGCTTACCGGGCTAAAGGTTAGCATGCTTAAAATACGTAAGTCGTTTTGTTCAACAAATCTAAGTAGATAACTCCTCAGTTGTTTGCATCAGAGCGACAAATTTTGAGATAGTTATTAAAACTGTTTAAAGGTTGTCAAACGATGTTTCTCGTTGTATATCCTTTAATTCTAGAGTTAAATTGATAAATAACGTGTACGAATTTGTTTAACGCATTTGTTTTGGTTACTCGACGTCTCCGTTCTCGTGTAACCTACAGATTGCGTTTTTTTTAATTTGCTTACCGGGCTAAAGGTTAGCATGCTTAAAATACGTAAGTCGTTTTGTTCAACAAATTTGAGTAGATAACTCAGCAGTTGTGTGCATCAGAGCGACAATTTTTGAGATAGTTATTAAAACTATTTAAAGGTTGTCAAACGTTGTTTCTCGTTGTATTTCCTTTAATTCTAGAGTTAAATTGATAAATAACGTGTACGAATTTTTTAACGCATTTGTTTTGGTTACTCGACGTCTCCGTTATCGTGTAGCCTACATATTGGGTTTTTTTTCTAATTTGCTTACCGGGCTAAAGGCTAGCATGCTTAAAATACGTAAGTCGTTTTGTTCAACAAATTTGAGTAGATAACTCATCAGTTGTTTGCATCAGAGCGACAATTTTTGAGATAGTTATTAAAACTATTTAAAGAGCGACAATTTTTGAGATAGCGTTTTTTTTTTTAATTTGCTTACCGGGCTAAAGGTTAGCATGCTTAAAATACGTAAGTCGTTTTGTTCAACAAATTTGAGTAGATAACTCAGCAGTTGTTTGCATCAGAGCGACAATTTTTGAGATAGTTATTAAAACTATTTAAAGGTTGTCAAACGATGTTTCTCGTTGTATATCCTTTAATTCTAGAGTTAAATTGATAAATAACGTGTACGAATTTGTTTAACGCATTTGTTTTGGTTACTCGACGGCTCCGGTCTCGTGTAGCCTACATATTGCTTTTTTTTTCTAATTTGCTTACCGTGCTAAAGGTTAGCATGCTTAAAATACGTAAGTCGTTTTGTTCAACAAATTTGAGTAGATAACTCAGCAGTTGTTTGCATCAGAGCGACAATTTTTGAGATAGTTATTAAAACTGTTTAACGGTTGTCAAACGATGTTTCTCGTTGTATATCCTTTAATTCTAGAGTTAAGTTGATAAATAACGTGTACGAATTTGTTTAACGCATTTGTTTTGGTTACTCGACGTCTCCGTTCTCGTGTAGCCTACACATTGCGTTTTTTTTTATTTGCCTACCGGGCTAAAGGTTAGCATGCTTAAAATACGTAAGTCGTTTTGTTCAACAAATTTGAGTAGATAACTCAGCAGTTGTTTGCATCAGAGCGACAATTTTTGAGATAGTTATTAAAACTGTTTAAAGGTTGTCAAACGATGTTTCTCGTTGTATATCCTTTAATTCTAGAGTTAAATTGATAAATAACGTGTACGAATTTGTTTAACGCATTTGTTTTGGTTACTCGACGTCTCCGTTCTCGTGTAGCCTACATATTGCGTTTTTTTTCTAATTTGCTTACCGGGCTAAAGGTTAGCATGCTTAAAATACGTAAGTCGTTTTGTTCAACAAATTTGAGTAGATAACTCAGCAGTTGTTTGCATCAGAGCGACAATTTTTGAGATAGTTATTAAAACTGTTTAAAGGTTGTCAAACGATGTTTCTCGTTGTATATCATTTAATCCTAGAGTTAAATTGATAAATAACGTGTACGAATTTGTTTAACGCATTTGTTTTGGTTACTCAACGCCTCCGTTCTCGTGTAGCCTACATATTGCGTTTTTTTTTTTTAATTTGCTTACCGGGCTAAAGGTTAGCATGCTTAAAATACGTAAGTCGTTTTGTTCAACAAATTTGAGTAGATAACTCAGCAGTTGTTTGCATCAGAGCGACAATTTTTGAGATAGTTATTAAAACTATTTAAAGGTTGTCAAACGTTGTTTCTCGTTGTATATCCTTTAATTCTAGAGTTAAATTGATAAATAACGTGTACGAATTTTTTAACGCATTTGTTTTGGTTACTCGACGTCTCCGTTCTCGTGTAGCCTACATATTGCGTTTTTTTTTCTAATTTGCTTACCGGGCTAAAGGTTAGCATGCTTAAAATACGTAAGTCGTTTTGTTCAACAAATTTGAGTAGATAACTCATCAGTTGTTTGCATCAGAGCGACAATTTTTGAGATAGTTATTAAAACTATTTAAAGGTTGTCAAACGATGTTTCTCGTTGTATATCCTTTAATTCTAGAGTTAAGTTGATAAATAACGTGTACGAATTTGTTTAGCGCATTTGTTTTGGTTACTCGACGTCTCCGTTCTCGTGTAGCCTACATATTGCGTTTTTTTTTTAATTTGCTTACCGGGCTAAAGGTTAGCATACTTAAAATACGTAAGTCGTTTTGTTCAACAAATTAAAGTAGATAACTCCTCAGTTGTTTGCATCAGAGCGACAATTTTTGAGATAGTTATTAAAACTGTTTAAAGGTTGTCAAACGTTGTTTATCGTTGTATATCCTTTAATTCTAGAGTTAAATTGATAAATAACGTGTACGAATTTGTTTAACGAATTTGTTTTGGTTACTCGACGTCTCCGTTCTCGTGTAGCCTACATATTGCATTTTTTTTTTAATTGCTTACCGGGCTAAAGTTTAGCATGCTTAAAATACGTAAGTCGTTTTGTTCAACAAATTTAAGTAGATAACTCATCAGTTGTTTGCATCAGAGCGACAATTTTTGAGATAGTTATTAAAACTGTTTAAAGGTTGTCAAACGTTGTTTCTCGTTGTATATCCTTTAATTCTATAGTTAAATTGATAAATAACGTGTACGAATTTGTTTAACGCATTTGGTTTGGTTACTCGACGTCTCCGTTCTCATGTAGCCTACATATTGCGTTTTTTTTTTTTAATTTGCTTACCGGGCTAAAGGTTAGCATGCTTAAAATACGTAAGTCGTTTTGTTCAACAAATTTGAGTAAATAACTCAGCAGTTGTTTGCATCAGAGCGACAATTTTTGAGATAGTTATTAAAACTGTTTAAAGGTTGTCAAACGATGTTTCTCGTTGTATATCCTTAAATTCTAGAGTTAAATTGATAAATAACGTGTACGAATTTGTTTAACGCATTTGTTTTGGTTACTCGACGTCTCCGTTCTCGTGTAGCCTACATATAGCGTTTTTTTTCTAATTTGCTTACCTGGCTAAAGGTTAGCATGCTTAAAATACGTAAGTCGTTTTGTTCAACAAATTTGAGTAGATAACTCAGCAGTTGTTTGCATCAGAGCGACAATTTTTGAGATAGTTATTAAAATTGTTTAAAGGTTGTCAAACGTTGTTTCTCGTTGTATATCCTTTAATTCTAGAGTTAAATTGATAAATAACGTGTACGAATTTGTTTAACGCATTTGTTTTGGTTACTCGACGTCTCCGTTCTCGTGTAGCCTACATATTGCATTTTTTTTTAATTTGCTTACCGGGCTAAAGGTTAGCATGCTTAAAATACGTAAGTCGTTTTGTTCAACAAATTTGAGTAGATAACTCAACAGTTGCTTGCATCAGAGCTACAATTTTTGAGATAGTTATTAAAACTATTTAAAGGTTGTCAAACGATGTTTCTCGTTGTATATCCTTTAATTCTAGAGTTAAATTGATAAATAACGTGTACGAATTTGTTTAACGCTTTTTTTTTGGTTACTCGACGTCTCCGTTCTCGTGTAGCCTACATATTGCATTTTTTTCTAATTTGCTTACCTGGCTAAAGGTTAGCATGCTTAAAATACGTAAGTCGTTTTGTTCAACAAATTTGAGTAGATAACTCAGCAGTTGTTTGCATCAGAGCGACAATTTTTGAGATAGTTATTAAAATTGTTTAAAGGTTGTCAAACGTTGTTTCTCGTTGTATATCCTTTAATTCTAGAGTTAAATTGATAAATAACGTGTACGAATTTGTTTAACGCATTTGTTTTGGTTACTCGACGTCTCCGTTCTCGTGTAGCCTACATATTGCGTTTTTTTTTTAATTTGCTTACCGGGCTAAAGGTTAGCATGCTTAAAATACGTAAGTCGTTTTGTTCAACAAATTTGAGTAGATAACTCAGCAGTTGTTTGCATCAGAGCTACAATTTTTGAGATAGTTATTAAAACTGTTTAAAGGTTGTCAAATGTTGTTTCTCGTTGTATATCCTTTAATTCTAGAGTTAAATTGATAAATAACGCATTTGTTTTGGTTACTCGACGGCTCCGTTCTCGGGTAGCCTACATATTGCGTTTTTTTTTTCTAATTTGCTTACCGGGCTAAAGGTTAGCATGCTTAAAATACGTAAGTCGTTTTGTTCAACAAATCTAAGTAGATAACTCCTCAGTTGTTTGCATCAGAGCGACAAATTTTGAGATAGTTATTAAAACTGTTTAAAGGTTGTCAAACGATGTTTCTCGTTGTATATCCTTTAATTCTAGAGTTAAATTGATAAATAACGTGTACGACTTTGTTTAACGCATTTGTTTTGGTTACTCGACGTCTCCGTTCTCGTGTAACCTACATATTGCGTTTTTTTTAATTTGCTTACCGGGCTAAAGGTTAGCATGCTTAAAATACGTAAGTCGTTTTGTTCAACAAATTTGAGTAGATAACTCAGCAGTTGTTTGCATCAGAGCGACAATTTTTGAGATAGTTATTAAAACTGTTTAAAGGTTGTCAAACGTTGTTTCTCGTTGTATATCCTTTAATTCTAGAGTTAAATTGATAAATAACGTGTACGAATTTTTTAACGCATTTGTTTTGGTTACTCGACGTCTCCGTTATCGTGTAGCCTACATATTGCGTTTTTTTTCTAATTTGCTTACCGGGCTAAAGGTTAGCATGCTTAAAATACGTAAGTCGTTTTGTTCAACAAATTTGAGTAGATAACTCATCAGTTGTTTGCATCAGAGCGACAATTTTTGAGATAGTTATTAAAACTATTTAAAGAGCGACAATTTTTGAGATAGCGTTTTTTTTTTTTTAATTTGCTTACCGGGCTAAAGGTTAGCATGCTTAAAATACGTAAGTCGTTTTGTTCAACAAATTTGAGTAGATAACTCAGCAGTTGTTTGCATCAGAGCGACAATTTTTGAGATAGTTATTAAAACTATTTAAAGGTTGCCAAACGATGTTTCTCGTTGTATATCCTTTAATTCTAGAGTTAAATTGATAAATAACGTGTACGAATTTGTTTAACGCATTTGTTTTGGTTACTCGACGGCTCCGGTCTCGTGTAGCCTACATATTGCTTTTTTTTCTAATTTGCTTACCGTGCTAAAGGTTAGCATGCTTAAAATACGTAAGTCGTTTTGTTCAACAAATTTGAGTAGATACCTCAGCAGTTGTTTGCATCAGAGCGACAATTTTTGAGATAGTTATTAAAACTGTTTAACGGTTGTCAAAGATGTTTCTCGTTGTATATCCTTTAATTCTAGAGTTAAGTTGATAAATAACGTGTACGAATTTGTTTAACGCATTTGTTTTGGTTACTCGACGTCTCCGTTCTCGTGTAGCCTACACATTGCGTTTTTTTTTATTTGCCTACCGGGCTAAAGGTTAGCATGCTTAAAATACGTAAGTCGTTTTGTTCAACAAATTTGAGTAGATAACTCAGCAGTTGTTTGCATCAGAGCGACAATTTTTGAGATAGTTATTAAAACTGTTTAAAGGTTGTCAAACGATGTTTCTCGTTGTATATCCTTTAATTCTAGAGTTAAATTGATAAATAACGTGTACGAATTTGTTTAACGCATTTGTTTTGGTTACTCGACGTCTCCGTTCTCGTGTAGCCTACATATTGCGTTTTTTTTCTAATTTGCTTACCGGGCTAAAGGTTAGCATGCTTAAAATACGTAAGTCGTTTTGTTCAACAAATTTGAGTAGATAACTCAGCAGTTGTTTGCATCAGAGCGACAATTTTTGAGATAGTTATTAAAACTGTTTAAAGGTTGTCAAACGATGTTTCTCGTTGTATATCATTTAATTCTAGAGTTAAATTGATAAATAACGTGTACGAATTTGTTTAACGCATTTGTTTTGGTTACTCGACGCCTCCGTTCTCGTGTAGCCTACATATTGCGTTTTTTTTTTTTAATTTGCTTACCGGGCTAAAGGTTAGCATGCTTAAAATACGTAAGTCGTTTTGTTCAACAAATTTGAGTAGATAACTCAGCAGTTGTTTGCATCAGAGCGACAATTTTTGAGATAGTTATTAAAACTATTTAAAGGTTGTTAAACGTTGTTTCTCGTTGTATATCCTTTAATTCTAGAGTTAAATTGATAAATAACGTGTACGAATTTTTTAACGCATTTGTTTTGGTTACTCGACGTCTCCGTTCTCGTGTAGCCTACATATTGCGTTTTTTTTCTAATTTGCTTACCGGGCTAAAGGTTAGCATGCTTAAAATACGTAAGTCGTTTTGTTCAACAAATTTGAGTAGATAACTCATCAGTTGTTTGCATCAGAGCGACAATTTTTGAGATAGTTATTAAAACTATTTAAAGGTTGTCAAACGATGTTTCTCGTTGTATATCCTTTAATTCTAGAGTTAAGTTGATAAATAACGTGTACGAATTTGTTTAACGCATTTGTTTTGGTTACTCGACGTCTCCGTTCTCGTGTAGCCTACATATTGCGTTTTTTTTTTAATTTGCTTACCGGGCTAAAGGTTAGCATACTTAAAATACGTAAGTCGTTTTGTTCAACAAATTAAAGTAGATAACTCCTCAGTTGTTTGCATCAGAGCGACAATTTTTGAGATAGTTATTAAAACTGTTTAAAGGTTGTCAAACGTTGTTTATCGTTGTATATCCTTTAATTCTAGAGTTAAATTGATAAATAACGTGTACGAATTTGTTTAACGCATTTGTTTTGGTTACTCGACGTCTCCGTTCTCGTGTAGCCTACATATTGCATTTTTTTTTAATTGCTTACCGGGCTAAAGTTTAGCATGCTTAAAATACGTAAATCGTTTTGTTCAACAAATTTAAGTAGATAACTCATCAGTTGTTTGCATCAGAGCGACAATTTTTGAGATAGTTATTAAAACTGTTTAAAGGTTGTCAAACGTTGTTTCTCGTTGTATATCCTTTAATTCTAGAGTTAAATTGATAAATAACGTGTACGAATTTGTTTAACGCATTTGGTTTGGTTACTCGACGTCTCCGTTCTCATGTAGCCTACATATTGCGTTTTTTTTTTAATTTGCTTACCGGGCTAAAGGTTAGCATGATTAAAATACGTAAGTCGTTTTGTTCAACAAATTTGAGTAAATAACTCAGCAGTTGTTTGCATCAGAGCGACAATTTTTGAGATAGTTATTAAAACTGTTTAAAGGTTGTCAAACGATGTTTCTCGTTGTATATCCTTTAATTCTAGAGTTAAATTGATAAATAACGTGTACGAATTTGTTTAACGCATTTGTTTTGGTTACTCGACGTCTCCGTTCTCGTGTAGCCTACATATAGCGTTTTTTTTCTAATTTGCTTACCTGGCTAAAGGTTAGCATGCTTAAAATACGTAAGTCGTTTTGTTCAACAAATTTGAGTAGATAACTCAGCAGTTGTTTGCATCAGAGCGACAATTTTTGAGATAGTTATTAAAATTGTTTAAAGGTTGTCAAACGTTGTTTCTCGTTGTATATCCTTTAATTCTAGAGTTAAATTGATAAATAACGTGTACGAATTTGTTTAACGCATTTGCTTTGGTTACTCGACGTCTCCGTTCTCGTGTAGCCTACATATTGCATTTTTTTTTTAATTTGCTTACCGGGCTAAAGGTTAGCATGCTTAAAATACGTAAGTCGTTTTGTTCAACAAATTTGAGTAGATAACTCAACAGTTGCTTGCATCAGAGCTACAATTTTTGAGATAGTTATTAAAACTATTTAAAGGTTGTCAAACGATGTTTCTCGTTGTATATCCTTTAATTCTAGAGTTAAATTGATAAATAACGTGTACGAATTTGTTTAACGCTTTTTTTTTGGTTACTCGACGTCTCCGTTCTCGTGTAGCCTACATATTGCGTTTTTTTTCTAATTTGCTTACCGGGCTAAAGGTTAGCATGCTTAAAATACGTAAGTCGTTTTGTTTAACAAATTTAAGTAGATAACTCAGCAGTTTTTTGCATCAGAGCGACAATTTTTGAGATAGTTATTAAAACTATTTAAAGGTTGTCAAACGTTTTTTCTCGTTGTATATCCTTTAATTCTAGAGTTAAATTGATAAATAACGTGTACGAATTTGTTTAACGTATTTGTTTTGGTTACTCGACGTCTCCGTTCTCGTGTAGCCTACATATTGCGTTTTTTTTTTTTTTAATTTGCTTACCGGGCTAAAGGTTAGCATGCTTAAAATACGTAAGTCGTTTTGTTCAACAAATTTGAGTAGATAACTCAGCAGTTGTTTGCATCAGAGCGACAATTTTTGAGATAGTTATTAAAACTGTTTAAAGGTTGTCAAACGTTGTTTCTCGTTGTATATCCTTTAATTCTAGAGTTAAATTGATAAATAACGTGTACGAATTTGTTTAACGCATTTGTTTTGGTTACTCGACGTCTCCGTTCTCGTGTAGGCTACATATTGCGTTCTTTTTTCTAATTTGCTTACCGGGCTAAAGGTTAGCATGCTTAAAATACGTAAGTCGTTTTGTTCAACAAATTTGAGTAGATAACTCAGCAGTTGTTTGCATCAGAGCGACAATTTTTGAAATAGTTATTAAAACTGTTTAAAGGTTGTCAAACGTTGTTTCTCGTTGTATATCCTTTAATTCTAGTGTTAAATTGATAAATACCGTGTACGAATTTGTTTAACGCATTTGTTTTGGTTACTCGACGTCTCCGTTCTCGTGTAGCCTACATTTGCGTTTTTTTTTTAATTTGCTTACCGGGCTAAAGGTTAGCATGCTTAAAATACGTAAGTCGTTTTGTTCAACAAATTTGAGTAGATAACTCAGCAGTTGTTTGCATCAGAGCGACAATTTTTGAGATAGTTATTAAAACTGTTTAAAGGTTGTCAAACGTTGTTTCTCGTTGTATATCCTTTAATTCTAGAGTTAAATTGATAAATAACGTGTACGAATTTGTTTAACGCATTTGTTTTGGTTACTCGACGTCTCCGTTCTCGTGTAGCCTACATATTGCGTTTTTTTTCTAATTTGCTTACCGGGCTAAAGGTTAGCATGCTTACAATACGTAAGTCGTTTTGTTCAACAAATTTAAGTAGATAACCCCTGAGTTGTTTGCATCAGAGCGACAATTTTTGAGATAGTTATTAAAACTGTTTAAAGGTTGTCAAACGTTGTTTCTCGTTGTATATCCTTTAATTCTAGAGTTAAATTGATAAATAACGTTTACGAATTTGTTTAACGCATTTGTTTAGTTACTCGATGTCTCCGTTCTCGTGTAGCCTACATATTGCGTTTTTTTTTTAATTTGCTTACCGGGCTAAAGGTTAGCATGCTTAAAATACGTAAGTCGTTTTGTTCAACAAATTTGAGTAGATAACTCAGCAGTTGTTTGCATCAGAGCGACAATTTTTGAGATAGTTATTAAAACTGTTTAAAGGTTGTCAAACGTTGCTTCTCGTTGTATATCCTTTAATTCTAGAGTTAAATTGATAAATAACGTGTACGAATTTGTTTAACGCATTTGTTTTGGTTACTCGACGTCTCCGTTCTCGTGTAGCCTACATATTGCGTTTTTTTTCTAATTTGCTTACCGGGCTAAAGGTTAGCATGCTTAAAATACGTAAGTCGTTTTGTTCAACAAATTTGAGTAGATAACTCAGCAGTTGTTTGCATCAGAGCGACAATTTTTGAGATAGTTATTAAAACTGTTTAAAGGTTGTCAAACGTTGTTTCTCGTTGTATATCCTTTAATTCTAGAGTTAAATTGATAAATAACGTGTACGAATTTGTTTAACGCATTTGTTTTGGTTACTCGACGTCTCCGTTCTCGTGTAGCCTACATATTGCGTTTTTTTTCTAATTTGCTTACCGGGCTAAAGGTTAGCATGCTTACAATACGTAAGTCGTTTTGTTCAACAAATTTAAGTAGATAACTCCTCAGAGCGACAATTTTTGAGATAGTTATTAAAACTGTTTAAAGGTTGTCAAACGTTGTTTCTCGTTGTATATCCTTTAATTCTAGAGTTAAATTGATAAATAACGTGTACGAATATGTTTAACGCATTTGTTTTGGTTACTCGACGTCTCCGTTCTCGTGTAGCCTACATATTGCGTTTTTTTTCTAATTTGCTTACCGTGCTAAAGGTTAGCATGCTTAAAATACGTAAGTCGTTTTGTTCAACAAATTTGAGTAGATAACTCAGCAGTTGTTTGCATCAGAGCGACAATTTTTGTGATAGTTATTAAAACTGTTTAAAGGTTGTCAAACGTTGTTTCTCGTTGTGTATCCTTTAATTCTAGAGTTAAATTGATAAATAACGTGTACGAATTTGTTTAACGCATTCGTTTTGGTTACTCGACGTCTCCGTTCTCGTGTAGCCTACATATTGCATTTTTTTTTTAATTGCTTACCGGGCTAAAGTTTAGCATGCTTAAAATACGTAAGTCGTTTTGTTCAACAAATTTAAGTAGATAACTCATCAGTTGTTTGCATCAGAGCGACAATTTTTGAGATAGTTATTAAAACTTTTTAAAGGTTGTCAAACGTTGTTTCTCGTTGTATATCCTTTAATTCTAGAGTTAAATTGATAAATAACGTGTACGAATTTGTTTGACGCATTTGTTTTGGTTACTCGACGTCTCCGTTCTCGTGTAGCCTACACATTGCGTTTTTTTTTTTAATTTGCTTACCGGGCTAAAGGTTAGCATGCTTAAAATACGTAAGTCGTTTTGTTCAACAAATTTGAGTAGATAACTCAGCAGTTGTTTGCATCAGAGCTACAATTTTTGAGATAGTTATTAAAACTATTTAAAGGTTGTCAAACGATGTTTCTCGTTGTATATCCTTTAATTCTAGAGTTAAATTGATAAATAACGTGTACGAATTTGTTTAACGCTTTTTTTTTTGGTTACTCGACGTCTCCGTTCTCGTGTAGCCTACATATTGCTTTTTTTTTAATTTGCTGACCGGGCTAAAGGTTAGCATGCTTAAAATACGTAAGTCGTTTTGTTCAACAAATTTAAGTAGATAACTCCTCAGTTGTTTGCATCAGAGCGACAATTTTTGGATAGTTATTAAAACTGTTTAAAGGTTGTCAAATGTTGTTTCTCGTTGTATATCCTTTAATTCTAGAGTTAAATTGATAAATAACGTGTACGAATTTGTTTAACGCATTTGTTTTGGTTACTCGACGTCTCCGTTCTCGTGTAGCCTACATATTGCGTTTTTTTTCTAATTTGCTTACCGGGCTAAAGGTTAGCATGCTTAAAATACGTAAGTCGTTTTGTTCAACAAATTTAAGTAGATAACTCAGCAGTTGTTTGCATCAGAGCGACAATTTTTGAGATAGTTATTAAAACTATTTAAAGGTTGTCAAACGTTGTTTCTCGTTGTATATCCTTTAATTCTAGAGTTAAATTGATAAATAACGTGTACGAATTTGTTTAACGTATTTGTTTTGGTTACTCGACGTCTCCGTTCTCGTGTAGCCTACATATTGCGTTTTTTTTTTAATTTGCTTACCGGGCTAAAGGTTAGCATGCTTAAAATACGTAAGTCGTTTTGTTCAACAAATTTGAGTAGATAACTCAGCAGTTGTTTGCATCAGAGCGACAATTTTTGAGATAGTTATTAAAACTGTTTAAAGGTTGTCAAACGTTGTTTCTCGTTGTATATCCTTTAATTCTAGAGTTAAATTGATAAATAACGTGTACGAATTTGTTTAACGCATTTGTTTTGGTTACTCGACGTCTCCGTTCTCGTGTAGGCTACATATTGCGTTCTTTTTTCTAATTTGCTTACCGGGCTAAAGGTTAGCATGCTTAAAATACGTAAGTCGTTTTGTTCAACAAATTTGAGTAGATAACTCAGCAGTTGTTTGCATCAGAGCGACAATTTTTGAGATAGTTATTAAAACTGTTTAAAGGTTGTCAAACGTTCTTTCTCGTTGTATATCCTTTAATTCTAGTGTTAAATTGATAAATACCGTGTACGAATTTGTTTAACGCATTTGTTTTGGTTACTCGACGTCTCCGTTCTCGTGTAGCCTACATTTGCGTTTTTTTTTAATTTGCTTACCGGGCTAAAGGTTAGCATGCTTAAAATACGTAAGTCGTTTTGTTCAACAAATTTGAGTAGATAACTCAGCAGTTGTTTGCATCAGAGCGACAATTTTTGAGATAGTTATTAAAACTGTTTAAAGGTTGTCAAACGTTGTTTCTCGTTGTATATCCTTTAATTCTAGAGTTAAATTGATAAATAACGTGTACGAATTTGTTTAACGCATTTGTTTTGGTCACTCGACGTCTCCGTTCTCGTGTAGCCTACATATGGCGTTTTTTTTCTAATTTGCTTACCGGGCTAAAGGTTAGCATGCTTACAATACGTAAGTCGTTTTGTTCAACAAATTTAAGTAGATAACTCCTGAGTTGTTTGCATCAGAGCGACAATTTTTGAGATAGTTATTAAAACTCTTTAAAGGTTGTCAAACGTTGTTTCTCGTTGTATATCCTTTAATTCTAGAGTTAAATTGATAAATAACGTGTACGAATTTGTTTAACGCATTTGTTTAGTTACTCGACGTCTCCGTTCTCGTGTAGCCTACATATTGCGTTTTTTTTTAATTTGCTTACCGGGCTAAAGGTTAGCATGCTTAAAATACGTAAGTCGTTTTGTTCAACAAATTGAGTAGATAACTCAGCAGTTGTTTGCATCAGAGCGAAAATTTTTGAGATAGTTATTAAAACTGTTTAAAGATTGTCAAACGTTGCTTCTCGTTGTATATCCTTTAATTCTAGAGTTAAATTGATAAATAACGTGTACGAATTTGTTTAACGCATTTGTTTTGGTTACTCGACGTCTCCGTTCTCGTGTAGCCTACATATTGCGTTTTTTTTCTAATTTGCTTACCGGGCTAAAGGTTAGCATGCTTACAATACGTAAGTCGTTTTGTTCAACAAATTTAAGTAGATAACTCCTCAGTTGTTTGCATCAGAGCGACAATTTTTGAGATAGTTATTAAAACTGTTTAAAGGTTGTCAAACGTTGTTTCTCGTTGTATATCCTTTAATTCTAGAGTTAAATTGATAAATAACGTGTACGAATTTGTTTAACGCATTTGTTTTGGTTACTCGACGTCTCCGTTCTCGTGTAGCCTACATATTGCGTTTTTTTTCTAATTTGCTTACCGGGCTAAAGGTTAGCATGCTTACAATACGTAAGTCGTTTTGTTCAACAAATTTAAGTAGATAACTCCTCAGTTGTTTGCATCAGAGCGACAATTTTTGAGATAGTTATTAAAACTGTTTAAAGGTTGTCAAACGTTGTTTCTCGTTGTATATCCTTTAATTCTAGAGTTAAATTGATAAATATCGTGTACGAATTTGTTTAACGCATTTGTTTTGGTTACTCGAAGGCTCCGTTCTCGTGTAGCCTACATTTGCGTTTTTTTTTTAATTTGCTTACCGGGCTAAAGGTTAGCATGCTTAAAATACGTAAGTCGTTTTGTTCAACAAATTTGAGTAGATAACTCAGCAGTTGTTTGCATCAGAGCGACAATTTTTGAGATAGTTATTAAAACTGTTTAAAGGTTGTCAAACGTTGTTTCTCGTTGTATATCCTTTAATTCTAGAGTTAAATTGATAAATAACGTGTACGAATTTGTTTAACGCATTTGTTTTGGTTACTCGACGTCTCCGTTCTCGTGTAGCCTACATATTGCGTTTTTTTTCTAATTTGCTTACCGGGCTAAAGGTTAGCATGCTTACAATACGTAAGTCGTTTTGTTCAACAAATTTAAGTAGATAACTCCTCAGTTGTTTGCATCAGAGCGACAATTTTTGAGATAGTTATTAAAACTGTTTAAAGGTTGTCAAACGTTGTTTCTCGTTGTATATCCTTTAATTCTAGAGTTAAATTGAAAAATAACGTGTACGAATTTGTTTAAAGCATTTGTTTTGGTTACTCGACGTCTCCGTTCTCGTGTAGCCTACATATTGCGTTTTTTTTCTAATTTGCTTACCGGGCTAAAGGTTAGCATGCTTAAAATACGTAAGTTGTTTAGTTCAACAAATTTGAGTAGATAACTCAGCAGTTGTTTGCATCAGAGCGACAATTTTTGAGATAGTTATTAAAACTGTTTAAAGGTTGTCAAAAGTTGTTTCTCGTTGTATATCCTTTAATTCTAGAGTTAAATTGATAAATAACGTGTACGAATTTGTTTAACGCATTTGTTTTGGTTACTCGACGGCTCCGTTCTCGTGTAGCCTACATATTGCGTTTTTTTTCTAATTTGCTTACCGGGCTAAAGGTTAGCATGCTTAAAATACGTAAGTTGTTTAGTTCAACAAATTTGAGTAGATAACTCAGCAGTTGTTTGCATCAGAGCGACAATTTTTGAGATAGTTATTAAAACTGTTTAAAGGTTGTCAAACGTTGTTTCTCGTTGTATATCCTTTAATTCTAGAGTTAAATTGATAAATAACGTGTACGAATTTGTTTAACGCATTTTTTTGGTTACTCGACGTCTCCGTTCTCGTGTAGCCTACATATTGCGTTTTTTTTTTAATTTGCTTACCGGGCTAAAGGTTAGCATGCTTAAAATACGTAAGTCGTTTTGTTCAACAAATTTGAGTAGATAACTCAGCAGTTGTTTGCATCAGAGCGACAATTTTTGAGATAGTTATTAAAACTGTTTAAAGGTTGTCAAACGTTGTTTCTCGTTGTATATCCTTTAATTCTAGAGTTAAATTGATAAATAACGTGTACGAATTTGTTTAACGCATTTGTTTTGGTTACTCGACGTCTCCGTTCTCGTGTAGCCTACATATTGCGTTTTTTTTCTAATTTGCTTACCGGGCTAAAGGTTAGCATGCTTACAATACGTAAGTCGTTTTGTTCAACAAATTTAAGTAGATGACTCCTCAGTTGTTTGCATCAGAGCGACAATTTTTGAGATAGTTATTAAAACTGTTTAAAGGTTGTCAAACGTTGTTTCTCGTTGTATATCCTTTAATTTTAGAGTTAAATTGATAAATAACGTGTACGAATTTGTTTAAAGCATTTGTTTTGGTTACTCGACGTCTCCGTTCTCGTGTAGCCTACATATTGCGTTTTTTTTTTAATTTGCTTACCGGGCTAAAGGTTAGCATGCTTAAAATACGTAAGTCGTTTTGTTCAACAAATTTGTGTAGATAACTCAGCAGTTGTTTGCATCAGAGCGACAATTTTTGAGATAGTTATTAAAACTATTTAAAGGTTGTCAAACGATGTTTCTCGTTGTATATCCTTTAATTCTAGAGTTAAATTGATAAATAACGTGTACGAATTTGTTTAACGCATTTGTTTTGGTTACTCGACGTCTCCGTTCTCGTGTAGCCTACATATTGCGTTTTTTTTAATTTGCTTAACGGGCTAAAGGTTAGCATGCTTAAAATACGTAAGTCGTTTTGTTCAACAAATTTGAGTAGATAACTCAGCAGTTGTTTGCATCAGAGCGACAATTTTTGAGATAGTTATTAAAACTGTCTAAAGGTTGTCAAACGTTGTTTCTCGTTGTATATCCTTTAATTCTAGAGTTAAATTGATAAATAACGTGTACGAATTTGTTTAACGCATTTTTTTTGGTTACTCTACGGCTCCGTTCTCGTGTAGCCTACATATTGCGTTTTTTTTTTAATTTGCTTACCGGGCTAAAGGTTAGCATGCTCAAAATACGTAAGTCGTTTTGTTCAACAAATTTAAGTAGATAACTCCTCAGTTGTTTGCATCAGAGCGACAATATTTGAGATAGTTATTAAAACTGTTTAAAGGTTGTCAAACGTTGTTTCTCGTTGTATATCCTTTAATTCTAGAGTTAAATTGATAAATAACGTGTGCGAATTTGTTTAACGCATTTGTTTTGGTTACTCGACGTTTCCGTTCTCGTGTAGCCTACATATTGCGTTTTTTTTTTTCCTAATTTGCTTACCGGGCTAAAGGTTAGCATGCTTAAAATACGTAAGTCGTTTTGTTCAACAAATTTGAGTAGATAACTCAGCAGTTGTTTGCATCAGAGCGACAATTTTTGAGATAGTTATTAACTCTATTTAAAGGTTGTCAAACGATGTTTCTCGTTGTATATCCTTTAATTCTAGAGTTAAATTGATAAATAACGTGTACGAATTTGTTTAACGCATTTGTTTTGGTTACTCGACGTCTCCGTTCTCGTCTAGCCTACATATTGCGTTTTATTTTTTAATTTGCTTACCGGGCTAAAGTTTAGCATGCTTAAAATACGTAAGTCGTTTTGTTCAACAAATTTGAGTAGATAACTCATCAGTTGTTTGCATCAGAGCGACAATTTTTGAGATAGTTATTAAAACTGTTTAAAGGTTGTCAAACGTTGTTTCTAGTTGTATATCCTTTAATTCTAGAGTTAAATTGATAAATAACGTGTACGAATTTGTTTAACGCATTTGTTTTGGTTACCCGACGTCTCCGTTCTCGTGTAGCCTACATATTGCGTTTTTTTCTAATTTGCTTACCGGGCTAAACGTTAGCATACTTAAAATACGTAAGTCGTTTTGTTTAACAAATTTGAGTAGATAACTCAGCAGTTGTTTGCATCAGAGCGACAATTTTTGAGATAGTTATTAAAACTATTTAAAGGTTGTCAAACGATGTTTCTCGTTGTATATCCTTTAATTCTAGAGTTAAATTGATAAATAACGTGTACGAATTTGTTTAACGTATTTGTTTTGGTTACTCGAAGTCTCCGTTCTCGTGTAGCCTACATATTGCGTTTTTTTTTTAATTTGCTTACCGGGCTAAAGGTTAGCATGCTTAAAATACGTAAGTCGTTTTGTTCAACAAATTTAAGTAGATAACTCCTCAGTTGTTTGCATCAGAGCGACAATTTTTGAGATAATTATTAAAACTATTTAAAGGTTGTCAAACGATGTTTCTCGTTGTATATCCTTTAATTCTAGAGTTAAATTGATAAATAAAGTGTACGAATTTGTTTAACGCATTTGTTTTGGTTACTCGACGTCTCCGTTCTCGTGTAGCCTACATATTTCGTTTTTTTTCTAATTTGCTTACCGGGCTAAAGGTTAGCATGCTTAAAATACGTAAGTCGTTTTGTTCAACAAATTTGAGTAGATAACTCAGCAGTTGTTTGCATCAGAGCGACAATTTTTGAGATAGTTATTAAAACTATTTAAAGGTTGTCAAACGATGTTTCTCGTTGTATATCCTTTAATTCTAGAGTTAAATTGATAAATAACGTGTACGAATTTGTTTAACGCATTTGTTTTGGTTACTCGACGTCTCCGTTCTGGTGTAGCCTACATATTGAGTTTTTTTTCTAATTTGCTTACCGGGCTAAAGGTTAGCATGCTTAAAATACGTAAGTCGTTTTGTTCAACAAATTTAAGTAGATAACTCAGCAGTTGTTTGCATCAGAGCGACAATTTTTGAGATAGTTATTAAAACTGTTTAAAGGTTGTCAAACGATGTTTCTCGTTGTATATCCTTTAATTCTAGAGTTAAATTGATAAATAACGTGTACGAATTTGTTTAGCGCATTTGTTTTGGTTACTCGACGGCTCCGTTCTCGTGTAGCCAACATATTGCGTTTTTTTTTTTAATTTGCTTACCGGGCTAAAGGTTAGCATGCTTAAAATACGTAAGTCGTTTTGTTCAACAAATTTGAGTAGATAACTCAGCAGTTGTTTGCATCAGAGCGACAATTTTTGAGATAGTTATTAAAACTGTTTAAAGGTTGTCAAGCGTTGTTTCTCGTTGTATATCCTTTAATTCTAGAGTTAAATTGATAAATAACGTGTACGAATTTGTTTAACGCATTTGGTTTGGATACTCGACGGCTCCGTTTTCGTGTAGCCTACATATTGCGTTTTTTTTTTTAATTTGCTTACCGGGCTAAAGGTTAGCATGCTTAAAATACGTAAGTCGTTTTGTTCAACAAATTTGATTAGATAACTCAGCAGTTGTTTGCATCAGAGCGACAATTTTTGAGATAGTTATTAAAACTGTTTAAAGGTTGTCAAACGATGTTTCTCGTTGTATATCCTTTAATTCTAGAGTTAAATTGATAAATAACGTGTACGAATTTGTTTAGCGCATTTGTTTTGGTTACTCGACGGCTCCGTTCTCGTGTAGCCAACATATTGCGTTTTTTTTTTTAATTTGCTTACCGGGCTAAAGGTTAGCATGCTTAAAATACGTAAGTCGTTTTGTTCAACAAATTTGAGTAGATAACTCAGCAGTTGTTTGCATCAGAGCGACAATTTTTGAGATAGTTATTAAAACTATTTAAAGGTTGTCAAACGTTGTTTCTCGTTGTATATCCTTTAATTCTAGAGTTAAATTGATAAATAACGTGTACGAATTTGTTTAACGCATTTGTTTTGGTTACTCGACGTCTCCGTTCTCGTGTAGCCTACATATTGCGTTTTTTTTTAATTTGCTTACCGGGCTAAAGGTTAGCATGCTTAAAATACGTAAGTCGTTTTGTTCAACAAATTTGAGTAGATAACTCAGCAGTTGTTTGCATCAGAGCGACAATTTTTGAGATAGTTATTAAAACTGTTTAAAGGTTGTCAAACGTTGTTTCTCGTTGTATATCCTTTAATTATAGAGTTAAATTGATAAATAACGTGTACGAATTTGTTTAACGCATTTGTTTTGGTTACTCGACGTCTCCGTTCTCGTGTAGCCTACATATTGCGTTTTTTTTTAATTTGCTTACCGGGCTAAAGGTTAGCATGCTTAAAATACGTAAGTCGATTTGTTCAACAAATTTGAGTAGATAACTCAGCAGTTGTTTGCATCAGAGCGACAATTTTTGAGATAGTTATTAAACCTGTTTAAAAGTTGTCAAACGTTGTTTCTCGTTGTATATCCTTTAATTCTAGAGGTAAATTGATAAATAACGTGTACGAATTTGTTTAACCCATTTGTTTTGGTTACTCGACGGCTCCGTTCTCTGTAGCCTACATATTGCGTTTTTTTTTTTTTTTTTGCTTACCGGGCTAAAGGTTAGCATGCTTAAAATACGTAAGTCGTTTTGTTCAACAAATTTGAGTAGATAACGCGGCAGTTGTTTGCATCAGAGCGACAATTTTTGAGATAGTTATTAAAACTATTTAAAGGTTGTCAAACGATGTTTCTCGTAGTATATCCTTTAATTCTAAAGTTAAATTGATAAATAACGTGTACGAATTTGTTTAAACGCATTTGTTTTGGTTACTCAACGTCTCCGTTCTCGTGTAGCCTACATATTGTGTTTTTTTTAATTTGCTTACCGGGCTAAAGGTTAGCATGTTTAAAATACGTAAGTCGTTTGTTCAACAAATTTGAGTAGATAACTCAGCAGTTGTTTGCATCAGAGCGACAATTTTTGAGATAGTTATTAAAACTGTCTAAAGGTTGTCAAACGTTGTTTCTCGTTGTATATCCTTTAATTCTAGAGTTAAATTGATAAATAACGTGTACGAATTTGTTTAACGCATTTTTTTTGGTTACTCGACGGCTCCGTTCTCGTGTAGCCTACATATTGCGTTTTTTTTTTTAATTTGCTTACCGGGCTAAAGGTTAGCATGCTTAAAATACGTAAGTCGTTTTGTTTAACAAATTTGAGTAGATAACTCATCAGCTGTTTGCATCAGAGCGACAATTTTTGAGATAGTTATTAAAACTGTTTAAAGGTTGTCAAACGTTGTTTCTCGTTGTATATCCTTTATTTCTAGAGTTAAATTGATAAATACGTGTACGAATTTGTTTAACGCATTTGTTTTGGTTACTCGACGGCTCCGTTCTCGTGTAGCCTACATATTGCGTTTTTTTTTAATTTGCTTACCGGGCTAAAGGTTAGCATGCTTAAAATACGTAAGTCGTTTTGTTCAACAAATATGAGTAGATAACTCGGCAGTTGTTTGCATCAGAGCGACAATTTTTGAGATAGTTATTAAAACTATTTAAAGGTTGTCAAACGATGTTTCTCATTGTATGTCCTTTAATTCTAGAGTTAAATTGATAAATAACGTGTACGAATTTGTTTAACCCATTTGTTTTGGTTACTCGACGGCTCCGTTCTCGTGTAGCCTACATATTGCATTTTTTTTTTAATTTGCTTACCGGGCTAAAGTTTAGCATGCTTAAAATACGTAAGTCGTTTTGTTCAACAAATATGAGTAGATAACTCGGCAGTTGTTTGCATCAGAGCGACAATTTTTGAGATAGTTATTAAAACTATTTAAAGGTTGTCAAACGATATTTCTCGTTGTATATCCTTTAATTCTAAAGTTAAATTGATAAATACCTTGTACGAATTTGTTTAACCCATTTGTTTTGGTTACTCGACGGCTCCGTTCTCGTGTAGCCTACATATTGCGTTTTTTTTTTAAATTTGCTTTCCGGGCTAAAGGTTAGCATGCTTAAAATACCTAAGTTGTTTTGTTCAACAAATTTGAGTAGATAACTCAGCAGTTGTTTGCATCAGAGCGACAATTTTTGCGATAGTTATTGAAACTGTTTAAAGGTTGTCAAACGATGTATCTCGTTGTATATCCTTTAATTCTAGAGTTAAACTGATAAATAACGTTTACGAATTTGTTTAACGCATTTGTTTTGGTTACTCGACGTCTCCGTTCTCGTGTAGCCTATATATTGCGTTTTTTTTAATTTGCTTACCGGGCTAAAGGTTAGCATGCTTAAAATACGTAAGTCTTTTTTTTCAACAAATTTGAGTAGATAACTCAGCAGTTGTTTGCATCAGAGCGACAATTTTTGAGATAGTTATTAAAAATGTTTAAAGGTTGCCAACGTTGTTCCTCGTTGTATATCCTTTAATTCTAGAGTTAAGTTGATAAATAACGTGTACGAATTTGTTTAACCCATTTGTTTTGGTTACTCGACGGCTCCGTTCTCGTGTAGCCTACATATTGCGTTTTTTTTTTTAATTTGCTTACCGGGCTAAAGGTTAGCATGCTTAAAATACGTAAGTCGTTTTGTTCAACAAATTTGAGTAGATAACTCGGCAGTTGTTTGCATCAGAGCGACAATTTTTGAGATAGTTATTAAAACTATTTAAAGGTTGTCAAACGATGTCTCTGGTTGTATATCCTTTATTTCTAGAGTTAAATTGATAAATACCGTGTACGAATTTGTTTAACCCGTTTGTTTTGGTTACTCGACGTCTCCGTTCTCGGGTAGCCTACATATTGCGTTTTTTTTAATTTGCTTACCGGGCTAAAGGTTAGCATGCTCAAAATACGTAAGTCGTTTTGTTCAACAAATTTGAGTAGATAACTCAGCAGTTGTTTTGCATCAGAGCGACAATTTTTGAGATAGTTATTAAAACTGTTTAAAGGTTGTCAAACGTGGTTTCTCGTTGTATATCCTTTAATTCTAGAGTTTAAATTGATAAATAACGCGTACGAATTTGTTTAACCCATTTGTTTTGGTTACTCGACGGCTCCGTTTTCGTGTAGCCTACATATTGCGTTTTTTTTAATTTGCTTACCGGGCTAAAGGTTAGCATGCTTAAAATACGTAAGTCGTTTTGTTCAACAAATTTGAGTAGATAACTCAGCAGTTGTTTTGAATCAGAGCGACAATTTTTGAATTTTCTCGTTGTATATCCTTTAATTCTAGAGTTAAATTGATAAATAACGTGTACGAATTTGTTTAACGCATTTGTTTTGGTTACTCGACGTATCCGTTCTCGTGTAGCCTACATATTGCGTTTTTTTTTTTAATTTGCTTACCGGGCTAAAGGTTAGCATGCTTAAAATACGTAAGTTGTTTTGTTCAACAAATTTGAGTAGATAACTCGGCAGTTGTTTGCATCAGAGCGACAATTTTTGAGATAGTTATTAAAACTGTTTAAAGGTTGTCAAACGTTGTTTCTCGTTGTATATCCTTTAATTCTAGAGTTAAATTGATAAATAACGTGTACGAATTTGTATAACCCATTTGTTTTGGTTACTCGACGTGTTCGTTCTCGTGTAGCCTACATATTGCGTTTTTTTTCATTTGCTTACCGGGCTAAAGGTTAGCATGCTTAAAATACGTAAGTCGTTTTGTTCAGCAAATTTGAGTAGATAACTCAGCAGTTGTTTCCATCAGAGCGACAATTTTTGAGATAGTTATTAAAACTATATAAAGGTTGTCAAACGATGTTTCTCGTTATATATCCTTCAATTCTAGAGTTAAATTGATAAATAACGTATACGAATTTGTTTAACGCATTTGTTTTGGTTACTCGACGTCTCCGTTCTCGTGTAGCCTACATATTACGTTTTTTTTTTAATTTGCTTACCAGGCTAAAGGTTAGCATGCTTAAAATACGTAAGTCGTTTTGTTCAACAAATTTTGAGTAGATAACTCGGCAGTTGTTTGCATCAGAGCGACAATTTTTGAGATAGTTATTAAAACTGTTTAAAGGTTGTCAAACGTTGTTTCTCATTGTATATCCTTTAATTCTAGAGTTAAATTGATAAATAACGTGTACGAATTTGTTTAACCCATTTGTTTTGGTTACTCAACGTCTTCGTTCATATACATATTGCGTTTTTTTTTTTAATTTGCTTACCGGGCTAAAGGTTAGCATGCTTAAAATACGTAAGTCGTTTTGTTCAACAAATTTGAGTAGATAACTCGGCAGTTGTTTGCATCAGAGCGACAATTTTTGAGATAGTTATTAAAACTGTTTAAAGGTTGTCAAACGTTGTTTCTCTTTGTATATCCTTTATTTCTAGAGTTAAATTGATAAATACCGTGTACGAATTTGTTTAACGCATTTGTTTTGGTTACTCCTCGACGGCTCCGTTCTCGTATAGCCTACATATTGCGTTTTTTTTAATTTGCTTACCGGGCTAAAGGTTAGCATGCTTAAAATACGTAAGTCGTTTTGTTCAACAAATTTGAGTAGATAACTCTGCAGTTGTTTGCATCAGAGCGACAATTTTTGAGATAGTTATTAAAACTATTTAAAGGTTGTCAAACGATGTTTCTCGTTGTATATCCTTTATTTCTAGAGTTAAATTGATAAATACCGTGTACGAATTTGTTTAACCCATTTGTTTTGGTTACTCGACGGCTCCGTTCTCGTGTAGCCTACATATTGCGTTTTTTTAATTTGCTTACCGGGCTAAAGGTTAGCATGCTTAAAATACGTAAGTCGTTTTGTTCAACAAATTTGAGTAGATAACTCGGCAGTTGTTTGCATCAGAGCGACAATTTTTGAGATAGTTATTAAAACTGTTTAAAGGTTGTCAAACGTTGTTTCTCGTTGTATATCCTTTATTTCTAGAGTTTAAATTGATAAATACGTGTACGAATTTGTTTAACGCATTTGTTTTGGTTACTCGACGGCTCCGTTCTCGTGTAGCCTACATATTGCGTTTTTTTTTTAATTTGCTTACCGGGCTAAAGGTTAGCATGCTTAAAATACGTAAGTCGTTTTGTTCAACAAATATGAGTAGATAACTCGGCAGTTGTTTGCATCAGAGCGACAATTTTTGAGATAGTTATTAAAACTATTTAAAGGTTGTCAAACGATGTTTCTCATTGTATGTCCTTTAATTCTAGAGTTAAATTGATAAATAACGTGTACGAATTTGTTTAACCCATTTGTTTTGGTTACTCGACGGCTCCGTTCTCGTGTAGCCTACATATTGCATTTTTTTTTTTTAATTTGCTTACCGGGCTAAAGTTTAGCATGCTTAAAATACGTAAGTCGTTTTGTTCAACAAATATGAGTAGATAACTCGGCAGTTGTTTGCATCAGAGCGACAATTTTTGAGATAGTTATTAAAACTATTTAAAGGTTGTCAAGCGATATTTCTCGTTGTATATCCTTTAATTCTAAAGTTAAATTGATAAATACCTTGTACGAATTTGTTTAACCCATTTGTTTTGGTTACTCAACGGCTCCGTTCTCGTGTAGCCTACATATTGCGTTTTTTTTTTTAAATTTGCTTTCCGGGCTAAAGGTTAGCATGCTTAAAATACCTAAGTTGTTTTGTTCAACAAATTTGAGTAGATAACTCAGCAGTTGTTTGCATCAGAGCGACAATTTTTGCGATAGTTATTGAAACTGTTTAAAGGTTGTCAAACGATGTATCTCGTTGTATATCCTTTAATTCTAGAGTTAAACTGATAAATAACGTTTACGAATTTGTTTAACGCATTTGTTTTGGTTACTCGACGTCTCCGTTCTCGTGTAGCCTATATATTGCGTTTTTTTTTAATTTGCTTACCGGGCTAAAGGTTAGCATGCTTAAAATACGTAAGTCTTTTTTTTTCAACAAATTTGAGTAGATAACTCAGCAGTTGTTTGCATCAGAGCGACAATTTTTGAGATAGTTATTAAAAATGTTTAAAGGTTGCCAACGTTGTTCCTCGTTGTATATCCTTTAATTCTAGAGTTAAGTTTATAAATAACGTGTACGAATTTGTTTAACCCATTTGTTTTGGTTACTCGACGGCTCCGTTCTCGTGTAGCCTACATATTGCGTTTTTTTTTTTTAATTTGCTTACCGGGCTAAAGGTTAGCATGCTTAAAATACGTAAGTCGTTTTGTTCAACAAATTTGAGTAGATAACTCGGCAGTTGTTTGCATCAGAGCGACAATTTTTGAGATAGTTATTAAAACTATTTAAAGGTTGTCAAACGATGTCTCTGGTTGTATATCCTTTATTTCTAGAGTTAAATTGATAAATACCGTGTACGAATTTGTTTAACCCGTTTGTTTTGGTTACTCGACGTCTCCGTTCTCGTGTAGCCTACATATTGCGTTTTTTTTAATTTGCTTACCGGGCTAAAGGTTAGCATGCTCAAAATACGTAAGTCGTTTTGTTCAACAAATTTGAGTAGATAACTCAGCAGTTGTTTGCATCAGAGCGACAATTTTTGAGATAGTTATTAAAACTGTTTAAAGGTTGTCAAACGTGGTTTCTCGTTGTATATCCTTTAATTCTAGAGTTAAATTGATAAATAACGCGTACGAATTTGTTTAACCCATTTGTTTTGGTTACTCGACGGCTCCGTTTTCGTGTAGCCTACATATTGCGTTTTTTTTTAATTTGCTTACCGGGCTAAAGGTTAGCATGCTTAAAATACGTAAGTCGTTTTGTTCAACAAATTTGAGTAGATAACTCAGCAGTTGTTTGAATCAGAGCGACAATTTTTGAATTTTCTCGTTGTATATCCTTTAATTCTAGAGTTAAATTGATAAATAACGTGTACGAATTTGTTTAACGCATTTGTTTTGGTTACTCGACGTATCCGTTCTCGTGTAGCCTACATATTGCGTTTTTTTTTTAATTTGCTTACCGGGCTAAAGGTTAGCATGCTTAAAATACGTAAGTTGTTTTGTTCAACAAATTTGAGTAGATAACTCGGCAGTTGTTTGCATCAGAGCGACAATTTTTGAGATAGTTATTAAAACTGTTTAAAGGTTGTCAAACGTTGTTTCTCGTTGTATATCCTTTAATTCTAGAGTTAAATTGATAAATAACGTGTACGAATTTGTATAACCCATTTGTTTTGGTTACTCGACGTGTTCGTTCTCGTGTAGCCTACATATTGCGTTTTTTTTTCATTTGCTTACCGGGCTAAAGGTTAGCATGCTCAAAATACGTAAGTCGTTTTGTTCAACAAATTTGAGTAGATAACTCAGCAGTTGTTTGCATCAGAGCGACAATTTTTGAGATAGTTATTAAAACTGTTTAAAGGTTGTCAAACGTGGTTTCTCGTTGTATATCCTTTAATTCTAGAGTTAAATTGATAAATAACGCGTACGAATTTGTTTAACCCATTTGTTTTGGTTACTCGACGGCTCCGTTTTCGTGTAGCCTACATATTGCGTTTTTTTTAATTTGCTTACCGGGCTAAAGGTTAGCATGCTTAAAATACGTAAGTCGTTTTGTTCAACAAATTTGAGTAGATAACTCAGCAGTTGTTTGAATCAGAGCGACAATTTTTGAATTTTCTCGTTGTATATCCTTTAATTCTAGAGTTAAATTGATAAATAACGTGTACGAATTTGTTTAACGCATTTGTTTTGGTTACTCGACGTATCCGTTCTCGTGTAGCCTACATATTGCGTTTTTTTTTTAATTTGCTTACCGGGCTAAAGGTTAGCATGCTTAAAATACGTAAGTTGTTTTGTTCAACAAATTTGAGTAGATAACTCGGCAGTTGTTTGCATCAGAGCGACAATTTTTGAGATAGTTATTAAAACTGTTTAAAGGTTGTCAAACGTTGTTTCTCGTTGTATATCCTTTAATTCTAGAGTTAAATTGATAAATAACGTGTACGAATTTGTATAACCCATTTGTTTTGGTTACTCGACGTGTTCGTTCTCGTGTAGCCTACATATTGCGTTTTTTTTCATTTGCTTACCGGGCTAAAGGTTAGCATGCTTAAAATACGTAAGTCGTTTTGTTCAGCAAATTTGAGTAGATAACTCAGCAGTTGTTTCCATCAGAGCGACAATTTTTGAGATAGTTATTAAAACTATATAAAGGTTGTCAAACGATGTTTCTCGTTATATATCCTTCAATTCTAGAGTTAAATTGATAAATAACGTATACGAATTTGTTTAACGCATTTGTTTTGGTTACTCGACGTCTCCGTTCTCGTGTAGCCTACATATTACGTTTTTTTTTAATTTGCTTACCAGGCTAAAGGTTAGCATGCTTAAAATACGTAAGTCGTTTTGTTCAACAAATTTGAGTAGATAACTCGGCAGTTGTTTGCATCAGAGCGACAATTTTTGAGATAGTTATTAAAACTGTTTAAAGGTTGTCAAACGTTGTTTCTCATTGTATATCCTTTAATTCTAGAGTTAAATTGATAAATAACGTGTACGAATTTGTTTAACCCATTTGTTTTGGTTACTCAACGTCTTCGTTCATATACATATTGCGTTTTTTTTTTTTAATTTGCTTACCGGGCTAAAGGTTAGCATGCTTAAAATACGTAAGTCGTTTTGTTCAACAAATTTGAGTAGATAACTCGGCAGTTGTTTGCATCAGAGCGACAATTTTTGAGATAGTTATTAAAACTGTTTAAAGGTTGTCAAACGTTGTTTCTCTTTGTATATCCTTTATTTCTAGAGTTAAATTGATAAATACCGTGTACGAATTTGTTTAACGCATTTGTTTTGGTTACTCGACGGCTCCGTTCTCGTATAGCCTACATATTGCGTTTTTTTTTAATTTGCTTACCGGGCTAAAGGTTAGCATGCTTAAAATACGTAAGTCGTTTTGTTCACCAAATTTGAGTAGATAACTCTGCAGTTGTTTGCATCAGAGCGACAATTTTTGAGATAGTTATTAAAACTATTTAAAGGTTGTCAAACGATGTTTCTCGTTGTATATCCTTTATTTCTAGAGTTAAATTGATAAATACCGTGTACGAATTTGTTTAACCCATTTGTTTTGGTTACTCGACGGCTCCGTTCTCGTGTAGCCTACATATTGCGTTTTTTTTAATTTGCTTACCGGGCTAAAGGTTAGCATGCTTAAAATACGTAAGTCGTTTTGTTCAACAAATTTGAGTAGATAACTCGGCAGTTGTTTGCATCAGAGCGACAATTTTTGAGATAGTTATTAAAACTGTTTTAAAGGTTGTCAAACGTTGTTTCTCGTTGTATATCCTTTATTTCTAGAGTTAAATTGATAAATACGTGTACGAATTTGTTTAACGCATTTGTTTTGGTTACTCGACGGCTCCGTTCTCGTGTAGCCTACATATTGCGTTTTTTTTTTAATTTGCTTACCGGGCTAAAGGTTAGCATGCTTAAAATACGTAAGTCGTTTTGTTCAACAAATATGAGTAGATAACTCGGCAGTTGTTTGCATCAGAGCGACAATTTTTGAGATAGTTATTAAAACTATTTAAAGGTTGTCAAACGATGTTTCTCATTGTATGTCCTTTAATTCTAGAGTTAAATTGATAAATAACGTGTACGAATTTGTTTAACCCATTTGTTTTGGTTACTCGACGGCTCCGTTCTCGTGTAGCCTACATATTGCATTTTTTTTTTTTAATTTGCTTACCGGGCTAAAGTTTAGCATGCTTAAAATACGTAAGTCGTTTTGTTCAACAAATATGAGTAGATAACTCGGCAGTTGTTTGCATCAGAGCGACAATTTTTGAGATAGTTATTAAAACTATTTAAAGGTTGTCAAGCGATATTTCTCGTTGTATATCCTTTAATTCTAAAGTTAAATTGATAAATACCTTGTACGAATTTGTTTAACCCATTTGTTTTGGTTACTCAACGGCTCCGTTCTCGTGTAGCCTACATATTGCGTTTTTTTTTTAAATTTGCTTTCCGGGCTAAAGGTTAGCATGCTTAAAATACCTAAGTTGTTTTGTTCAACAAATTTGAGTAGATAACTCAGCAGTTGTTTGCATCAGAGCGACAATTTTTGCGATAGTTATTGAAACTGTTTAAAGGTTGTCAAACGATGTATCTCGTTGTATATCCTTTAATTCTAGAGTTAAACTGATAAATAACGTTTACGAATTTGTTTAACGCATTTGTTTTGGTTACTCGACGTCTCCGTTCTCGTGTAGCCTATATATTGCGTTTTTTTTAATTTGCTTACCGGGCTAAAGGTTAGCATGCTTAAAATACGTAAGTCTTTTTTTTCAACAAATTTGAGTAGATAACTCAGCAGTTGTTTGCATCAGAGCGACAATTTTTGAGATAGTTATTAAAAATGTTTAAAGGTTGCCAACGTTGTTCCTCGTTGTATATCCTTTAATTCTAGAGTTAAGTTTATAAATAACGTGTACGAATTTGTTTAACCCATTTGTTTTGGTTACTCGACGGCTCCGTTCTCGTGTAGCCTACATATTGCGTTTTTTTTTTTAATTTGCTTACCGGGCTAAAGGTTAGCATGCTTAAAATACGTAAGTCGTTTTGTTCAACAAATTTGAGTAGATAACTCGGCAGTTGTTTGCATCAGAGCGACAATTTTTGAGATAGTTATTAAAACTATTTAAAGGTTGTCAAACGATGTCTCTGGTTGTATATCCTTTATTTCTAGAGTTAAATTGATAAATACCGTGTACGAATTTGTTTAACCCGTTTGTTTTGGTTACTCGACGTCTCCGTTCTCGTGTAGCCTACATATTGCGTTTTTTTTAATTTGCTTACCGGGCTAAAGGTTAGCATGCTCAAAATACGTAAGTCGTTTTGTTCAACAAATTTGAGTAGATAACTCAGCAGTTGTTTGCATCAGAGCGACAATTTTTGAGATAGTTATTAAAACTGTTTAAAGGTTGTCAAACGTGGTTTCTCGTTGTATATCCTTTAATTCTAGAGTTAAATTGATAAATAACGCGTACGAATTTGTTTAACCCATTTGTTTTGGTTACTCGACGGCTCCGTTTTCGTGTAGCCTACATATTGCGTTTTTTTTAATTTGCTTACCGGGCTAAAGGTTAGCATGCTTAAAATACGTAAGTCGTTTTGTTCAACAAATTTGAGTAGATAACTCAGCAGTTGTTTGAATCAGAGCGACAATTTTTGAATTTTCTCGTTGTATATCCTTTAATTCTAGAGTTAAATTGATAAATAACGTGTACGAATTTGTTTAACGCATTTGTTTTGGTTACTCGACGTATCCGTTCTCGTGTAGCCTACATATTGCGTTTTTTTTTTTAATTTGCTTACCGGGCTAAAGGTTAGCATGCTTAAAATACGTAAGTTGTTTTGTTCAACAAATTTGAGTAGATAACTCGGCAGTTGTTTGCATCAGAGCGACAATTTTTGAGATAGTTATTAAAACTGTTTAAAGGTTGTCAAACGTTGTTTCTCGTTGTATATCCTTTAATTCTAGAGTTAAATAACGTGTACGAATTTGTATAACCCATTTGTTTTGGTTACTCGACGTGTTCGTTCTCGTGTAGCCTACATATTGCGTTTTTTTTCATTTGCTTACCGGGCTAAAGGTTAGCATGCTTAAAATGCGTAAGTCGTTTTGTTCAGCAAATTTGAGTAGATAACTCAGCAGTTGTTTCCATCAGAGCGACAATTTTTGAGATAGTTATTAAAACTATATAAAGGTTGTCAAACGATGTTTCTCGTTATATATCCTTCAATTCTAGAGTTAAATTGATAAATAACGTATACGAATTTGTTTAACGCATTTGTTTTGGTTACTCGACGTCTCCGTTCTCGTGTAGCCTACATATTACGTTTTTTTTTTAATTTGCTTACCAGGCTAAAGGTTAGCATGCTTAAAATACGTAAGTCGTTTTGTTCAACAAATTTGAGTAGATAACTCGGCAGTTGTTTGCATCAGAGCGACAATTTTTGAGATAGTTATTAAAACTGTTTAAAGGTTGTCAAACGTTGTTTCTCATTGTATATCCTTTAATTCTAGAGTTAAATTGATAAATAACGTGTACGAATTTGTTTAACCCATTTGTTTTGGTTACTCAACGTCTCCGTTCTCGTGTAGCCTACATATTGCGTTTTTTTTTTAATTTGCTTACCGGGCTAAAGGTTAGCATGCTTAAAATACGTAAGTCGTTTTGTTCAACAAATTTGAGTAGATAACTAAGCAGTTGTTTGCATCAGAGCGACAATTTTTGAGATAGTTATTAAAACTGTTTAAAGGTAGTCAAACGTTGTTTCTCGTTGTATATCCTTTAATTCTAGAGTTAAATTGATAAATAACGTGTACGAATTTGTTTAACCCATTTGTTTTGGTTACTCGACAGCTCCGTTCTCTGTAGCCTACATATTGCGTTTTTTTTTTTAATTTGCTTACCGGGCTAAAAGTTAGCATGCTTAAAATACGTAAGTCGTTTTGTTCAACAAATTTGAGTAGATAACTCGGCAGTTGTTTCCATCAGAGCGACAATTTTTGAGATAGTTATTAAAACTATTTAAAGGTTGTCAAACGATGTTTCTCGTTGTATATCCTTTAATTCTAGAGTTAAATTGATAAATAACATGTACGAATTTGTTTAACGCATTTGTTTTGGTTACTCGACGTCTCCGTTCTCGTGTAGCCTACATATTGCGTTTTTTTTTAATTTGCTTACCGGGCTAAAGGTTAGCATGCTTAAAATACGTAAGTCGTTTTGTTCAACAAATTTGAGTAGATCACTCAGCAGTTGTTTGCATCAGAGCGACAATTTTTGAGATAGTTATTAAAACTGTTTTAAAGGTTGTCAAACGTTGTTTCTCGTTGTATATCCTTTAATTCTAGAGTTAAATTGATAAATAACGAGTACGAATTTGTTTTAACGCATTTGTTTTGGTTACTCGACGTCTCCGTTCTCGTGTAGCCTACATATTGCGTTTTTTTTTTAATTTGCTTACCGGGCTAAAGGTTAGCATGCTTAAAATACGTAAGTCGTTTTGTTCAACAAATTTGAGTAGATCACTCAGCAGTTGTTTGAATCAGAGCGACAATTTTTGAATTTTCTCGTTGTATATCCTTTAATTCTAGAGTTAAATTGATAAATAACGTGTACGAATTTGTTTAACGCATTTGTTTTGGTTACTCGACGTCTCCGTTCTCGTGTAGCCTACATATTGCGTTTTTTTTAATTTGCTTACCGGGCTAAAGGTTAGCATGCTCAAAATACGTAAGTCGTTTTGTTCAACAAATTTGAGTAGATAACTCAGCAGTTGTTTGCATCAGAGCGACAATTTTTGAGATAGTTATTAAAACTGTTTAAAGGTTGTCAAACGTGGTTTCTCGTTGTATATCCTTTAATTCTAGAGTTAAATTGATAAATAACGCGTACGAATTTGTTTAACCCATTTGTTTTGGTTACTCGACAGCTCCGTTCTCTGTAGCCTACATATTGCGTTTTTTTTTTAATTTGCTTACCGGGCTAAAAGTTAGCATGCTTAAAATACGTAAGTCGTTTTGTTCAACAAATTTGAGTAGATAACTCGGCAGTTGTTTCCATCAGAGCGACAATTTTTGAGATAGTTATTAAAACTATTTAAAGGTTGTCAAACGATGTTTCTCGTTGTATATCCTTTAATTCTAGAGTTAAATTGATAAATAACATGTACGAATTTGTTTAACGCATTTGTTTTGGTTACTCGACGTCTCCGTTCTCGTGTAGCCTACATATTGCGTTTTTTTTTTTTAATTTGCTTACCGGGCTAAAAGTTAGCATGCTTAAAATACGTAAGTCGTTTTGTTCAACAAATTTGAGTAGATAACTCGGCAGTTGTTTCCATCAGAGCGACAATTTTTGAGATAGTTATTAAAACTATTTAAAGGTTGTCAAACGATGTTTCTCGTTGTATATCCTTTAATTCTAGAGTTAAATTGATAAATAACATTGTACGAATTTGTTTAACGCATTTGTTTTGGTTACTCGACGTCTCCGTTCTCGTGTAGCCTACATATTGCGTTTTTTTTTAATTTGCTTACCGGGCTAAAGGTTAGCATGCTCAAAATACGTAAGTCGTTTTGTTCAACAAATTTGAGTAGATAACTCAGCAGTTGTTTGCATCAGAGCGACAATTTTTGAGATAGTTATTAAAACTGTTTTAAAGGTTGTCAAACGTGGTTTCTCGTTGTATATCCTTTAATTCTAGAGTTAAATTGATAAATAACGCGTACGAATTTGTTTAACCCATTTGTTTTGGTTACTCGACGGCTCCGTTTTCGTGTAGCCTACATATTGCGTTTTTTTTAATTTGCTTACCGGGCTAAAGGTTAGCATGCTTAAAATACGTAAGTCGTTTTGTTCAACAAATTTGAGTAGATAACTCAGCAGTTGTTTGAATCAGAGCGACAATTTTTGAATTTTCTCGTTGTATATCCTTTAATTCTAGAGTTAAATTGATAAATAACGTGTACGAATTTGTTTAACGCATTTGTTTTGGTTACTCGACGTATCCGTTCTCGTGTAGCCTACATATTGCGTTTTTTTTTTTAATTTGCTTACCGGGCTAAAGGTTAGCATGCTTAAAATACGTAAGTTGTTTTGTTCAACAAATTTGAGTAGATAACTCGGCAGTTGTTTGCATCAGAGCGACAATTTTTGAGATAGTTATTAAAACTGTTTAAAGGTTGTCAAACGTTGTTTCTCGTTGTATATCCTTTAATTCTAGAGTTAAATTGATAAATAACGTGTACGAATTTGTATAACCCATTTGTTTTGGTTACTCGACGTGTTCGTTCTCGTGTAGCCTACATATTGCGTTTTTTTTCATTTGCTTACCGGGCTAAAGGTTAGCATGCTTAAAATGCGTAAGTCGTTTTGTTCAGCAAATTTGAGTAGATAACTCAGCAGTTGTTTCCATCAGAGCGACAATTTTTGAGATAGTTATTAAAACTATATAAAGGTTGTCAAACGATGTTTCTCGTTATATATCCTTCAATTCTAGAGTTAAATTGATAAATAACGTATACGAATTTGTTTAACGCATTTGTTTTGGTTACTCGACGTCTCCGTTCTCGTGTAGCCTACATATTACGTTTTTTTTTAATTTGCTTACCAGGCTAAAGGTTAGCATGCTTAAAATACGTAAGTCGTTTTGTTCAACAAATTTGAGTAGATAACTCGGCAGTTGTTTGCATCAGAGCGACAATTTTTGAGATAGTTATTAAAACTGTTTAAAGGTTGTCAAACGTTGTTTCTCATTGTATATCCTTTAATTCTAGAGTTAAATTGATAAATAACGTGTACGAATTTGTTTAACCCATTTGTTTTGGTTACTCAACGTCTCCGTTCTCGTGTAGCCTACATATTGCGTTTTTTTTTTAATTTGCTTACCGGGCTAAAGGTTAGCATGCTTAAAATACGTAAGTCGTTTTGTTCAACAAATTTGAGTAGATAACTAAGCAGTTGTTTGCATCAGAGCGACAATTTTTGAGATAGTTATTAAAACTGTTTAAAGGTAGTCAAACGTTGTTTCTCGTTGTATATCCTTTAATTCTAGAGTTAAATTGATAAATAACGTGTACGAATTTGTTTAACCCATTTGTTTTGGTTACTCGACAGCTCCGTTCTCTGTAGCCTACATATTGCGTTTTTTTTTTAATTTGCTTACCGGGCTAAAAGTTAGCATGCTTAAAATACGTAAGTCGTTTTGTTCAACAAATTTGAGTAGATAACTCGGCAGTTGTTTCCATCAGAGCGACAATTTTTGAGATAGTTATTAAAACTATTTAAAGGTTGTCAAACGATGTTTCTCGTTGTATATCCTTTAATTCTAGAGTTAAATTGATAAATAACATGTACGAATTTGTTTAACGCATTTGTTTTGGTTACTCGACGTCTCCGTTCTCGTGTAGCCTACATATTGCGTTTTTTTTTAATTTGCTTACCGGGCTAAAGGTTAGCATGCTTAAAATACGTAAGTCGTTTTGTTCAACAAATTTGAGTAGATCACTCAGCAGTTGTTTGCATCAGAGCGACAATTTTTGAGATAGTTATTAAAACTGTTTAAAGGTTGTCAAACGTTGTTTCTCGTTGTATATCCTTTAATTCTAGAGTTAAATTGATAAATAACGTGTACGAATTTGTTTAACGCATTTGTTTTGGTTACTCGACGTCTCCGTTCTCGTGTAGCCTACATATTGCGTTTTTTTTTTAATTTGCTTACCGGGCTAAAGGTTAGCATGCTTAAAATACGTAAGTCGTTTTGTTCAACAAATTTGAGTAGATCACTCAGCAGTTGTTTGCATCAGAGCGACAATTTTTGAGATAGTTATTAAAACTGTTTAAAGGTTGTCAAACGTTGTTTCTCGTTGTATATCCTTTAATTCTAGAGTTAAATTGATAAATAACGTGTACGAATTTGTTTAACCCATTTGTTTTGGTTACTCGACGGCTCCGTTCTCTGTAGCCTACATATTGCGTTTTTTTTTTAATTTGCTTACCGGGCTAAAGGTTAGCATGCTTAAAATACGTAAGTCGTTTTGTTCAACAAATTTGAGTAGATAACTCGGCAGTTGTTTGCATCAGAGCGACAATTTTTGAGATAGTTATTAAAACTATTTAAAGGTTTTCAAACGTTGTTTCTCGTTGTATATCCTTTAATTCTAGAGTTAAATTGATAAATAACGTGTACGAATTTGTTTAACGCATTTGTTTTGGTTACTCGACGTCTCCGTTCTCGTGTAGCCTACATATTGCGTTTTTTTTTAATTTGCTTACCGGGCTAAAGGTTAGCATGCTTAAAATACGTAAGTCGTTTTGTTCAACAAATTTGAGTAGATAACTCAGCAGTTGTTTGCATCAGAGCGACAATTTTTGAGATAGTTATTAAAACTGTTTAAAGGTTGTCAAAGGTTGTTTCTCGTTGTATATCCTTTAATTCTAGAGTTAAATTGATAAATAACGTGTACGAATTTGTTTAACCCATTTGTTTTGGTTACTCGACGGCTCTGTTCTCTGTAGCCTACATATTGCGTTTTTTTTTTTAATTTGCTTACCGGGCTAAAGGTTAGCATGCTTAAAATACGCAAGTCGTTTTGTTCAACAAATTTGAGTAGATAACTCAGCAGTTTGCATCAGAGCGACAATTTTTGAGATAGTTATTAAAACTATTTAAAGGTTGTCAAACGATGTTTCTCGTTGTATATCCTTTAATTCTAGAGTTAAATTGATAAATAACGTGTACGAATTTGTTTAAAGCATTTGTTTTGGTTACTCGACGTCTCCGTTCTCGTGTAGCCTACATATTGCGTTTTTTTTTTAATTTGCTTACCGGGCTAAAGGTTAGCATGCTTAAAATACGTAAGTCGTTTTGTTCAACAAATTTGAGTAGATAACTCAGCAGTTGTTTCCATCAGAGCGACAATTTTTGAGATAGTTATTAAAACTATTTAAAGGTTTTCAAACGTTGTTTCTCGTTGTATATCCTTTATTTCTAGAGTTAAATTGATAAACACCGTGTACGAATTTGTTTAACCCATTTGTTTTGGTTACTCGACGGCTCCGTTCTCGTGTAGTCTACTATTGCGTTTTTTTTTTAATTTGCTTACCGGGCTAAAGGTTAGCATGCTTAAAATACGTAAGTCGTTTTGTTCAACAAATTTGAGTAGATAACTCGGCAGTTGTTTGCATCAGAGCGACAATTTTTGAGATAGTTATTAAAACTATTTAAAGGTTTTCAAACGTTGTTTCTCGTTGTATATCCTTTAATTCTAGAGTTAAATTGATAAATAACGTGTACGAATTTGTTTAACCCATTTGTTTTGGTTACTCGACGGCTCTGTTCTCTGTAGCCTACATATTGCGTTTTTTTTTTTAATTTGCTTACCGGGCTAAAGACTAGCATGCTTAAAATACGCAAGTCGTTTTGTTCAACAAATTTGAGTAGATAACTCAGCAGTTTGCATCAGAGCGACAATTTTTGAGATAGTTATTAAAACTATTTAAAGGTTGTCAAACGATGTTTCTCGTTGTATATCCTTTAATTCTAGAGTTAAATTGATAAATAACGTGTACGAATTTGTTTAAAGCATTTGTTTTGGTTACTCGACGTCTCCGTTCTCGTGTTGCCTACGTATTGCGTTTTTTTTTAATTTGCTTACCGGGCTAAAGGTTAGCATGCTTAAAATGCGTAAGTCGTTTTGTTCAACAAATTTGAGTAGATAACTCAGCAGATGTTTCCATCAGAGCGACAATTTTTGAGATAGTTATTAAAACTGTTTAAAGGTTGTCAAACGTTGTTTCTCGTTGTATATCCTTTATTTCTAGAGTTAAATTGATAAACACCGTGTACGAATTTGTTTAACCCATTTGTTTTGGTTACTCGACGGCTCCGTTCTCGTGTAGTCTACTATTGCGTTTTTTTTTTAATTTGCTTACCGGGCTAAAGGTTAGCATGCTTAAAATACGTAAGTCGTTTTGTTCAACAAATTTGAGTAGATAACTCAGCAGTTGTTTCCATCATAGCGACAATTTTTGAGATATTTATTGAAACTGTTTAAAGGTTGTCAAACGATGTATCTCGTTGTATATCCTTTAATTCTAGAGTTAAATTGATAAATAACGTGTACGAATTCGTTTAACGCATTTGTTTTGGTTACTCGACGTCTCCGTTCTCGTCTAGCCTACATATTGCGTTTTTTTAAATTTGTTTACCGGGCTAAAGGTTAACATGCTTAAAATACGTAAGTCGTTTTGTTCAACAAATTTGAGTAGATAACTCAGCAGTTGTTTCTATCAGAGCGACAATGTTTGAGATAGTTATTAAAACTGTTTAAAGGTTGTCAAACGATGTTTCTCGTTGTATATCCTTTATTTCTAGAGTTATATTGATAAATAACGTGTACGAATTTGTTTAACGCATTTGTTTTGGTTACTCGACGGCTCCGTTCTCGTGTAGCCTACATATTGCGTTTTTTTTTAATTTGCTTACCGGGCTAAAGGTTAGCATGCTTAAAATACGTAAGTCGTTTTGTTCAACAAATTTGAGTAGATAACTCGGCAGTTTGCATCAGAGCGACAATTTTTGAGATAGTTATTAAAACTATTTAAAGGTTGTCAAACGATGTTTCTCGTTGTATATCCTTTATTTCTAGAGTTAAATTGATAAATACCGTGTACGAATTTGTTTAACCCATTTGTTTTGGTTACTCGACGGCTCCGTTCCCGTGTAGCCTACATATTGCGTTTTTTTTTTTAATTTGCTTACCGGGCTAAAGGTTAGCATGCTTAAAATACGTAAGTCGTTTTGTTCAACAAATTTGAGTAGATAACTCGGCAGTTGTTTGCATCAGAGCGACAATTTTTGAGATAGTTATTAAAACTATTTAAAGGTTGTCAAACGATGTTTCTCGTTGTATATCCTTTAATTCTAGAGTTAAATTGATAAATAACGCGTACGAATTTGTTTAACCCATTTGTTTTGGTTACTCGACGGCTCCGTTCTCGTGTAGCCTACATATTGCGTTTTTTTGTAATTTGCTTACCGGGCTAAAGGTTAGCATGCTTAAAATACGTAAGTCGTTTTGTTTAACAAATTTGAGTAGATACTCAGCAGTTGTTTCCATCAGAGCGACAATTATTAAAACTATTTAAAGGTTGTCAAACGATGTTTCTCGTTGTATATCCTTTATTTCTAGAGTTAAATTGATAAATACCGTGTACGAATTTGTTTAACCCATTTGTTTTGGTTACCCGACGGCTCCGTTCTCGTGTTGCCTACGTATTGCGTTTTTTTTTAATTTGCTTACCGGGCTAAAGGTTAGCATGCTTAAAATGCGTAAGTCGTTTTGTTCAACAAATTTGAGTAGATAACTCAGCAGATGTTTCCATCAGAGCGACAATTTTTGAGATAGTTATTAAAACTGTTTAAAGGTTGTCAAACGTTGTTTCTCGTTGTATATCCTTTAATTCTAGAGTTAAATTGATAAATACCGTGTACGAATTTGTTTAACCCATTTGTTTTGGTTACTCGACGGCTCCGTTCCCGTGTAGCCTACATATTGCGTTTTTTTTTAATTTGCTTACCGGGCTAAAGGTTAGCATGCTTAAAATACGTAAGTCGTTTTGTTCAACAAATTTTGTTAGATAACTCGGCAGTTGTTTGCATCAGAGCGACAATTTTTGAGATAGTTATTAAAACTATTTAAAGGTTGTCAAACGATGTTTCTCGTTGTATATCCTTTAATTCTAGAGTTAAATTGATAAATAACGCGTACGAATTTGTTTAACCCATTTGTTTTGGTTACTCGACGGCTCCGTTCCCGTGTAGCCTACATATTGCGTTTTTTTTTTTAATTTGCTTACCGGGCTAAAGGTTAGCATGCTTAAAATACGTAAGTCGTTTTGTTCAACAAATTTTGTTAGATAACTCGGCAGTTGTTTGCATCAGAGCGACAATTTTTGAGATAGTTATTAAAACTATTTAAAGGTTGTCAAACGATGTTTCTCGTTGTATATCCTTTAATTCTAGAGTTAAATTGATAAATAACGCGTACGAATTTGTTTAACCCATTTGTTTTGGTTACTCGACGGCTCCGTTCTCGTGTAGCCTACATATTGCGTTTTTTTGTAATTTGCTTACCGGGCTAAAGGTTAGCATGCTTAAAATACGTAAGTCGTTTTGTTCAACAAATTTGAGTAGATAACTCAGCAGTTGTTTCCATCAGAGCGACAATTTTTGAGATAGTTATTAAAACTATTTAAAGGTTGTCAAACGTTGTTTCTCGTTGTATATCCTTTATTTCTAGAGTTAAATTGATAAATACCGTGTACGAATTTGTTTAACCCATTTGTTTTGGTTACTCGACGTCTCCGTTCTCGTGTAGCCTACATATTGCGTTTTTTTTTAATTTGCTTACCGGGCTAAAGGTTAGCATGCTTAAAATACGTAAGTCGTTTTGTTCAACAAATTTGAGTAGATAACTCAGCAGTTGTTTCCATCAGAGCGACAATTTTTGAGATAGTTATTAAAACTATTTAAAGGTTGTCAAACGATGTTTCTCGTTGTATATCCTTTATTTCTAGAGTTAAATTGATAAATACCGTGTACGAATTTGTTTAACCCATTTATTTTGGTTACCCGACGGCTCCGTTTTCGTGTAGCCTACGTATTGCGTTTTTTTTTAATTTGCTTACCGGGCTAAAGGTTAGCATGCTTAAAATGCGTAAGTCGTTTTGTTCAACAAATTTGAGTAGATAACTCAGCAGATGTTTCCATCAGAGTGACAATTTTTGAGATAGTTATTAAAACTGTTTAAAGGTTGTCAAACGTTGTTTCTCGTTGTATATCCTATATTTCTAGAGTTAAATTGATAAACACCGTGTACGAATTTGTTTAACCCATTTGTTTTGGTTACTCGACGGCTCCGTTCTCGTGTAGTCTACATATTGCGTTTTTTTTTTAATTTGCTTACCGGGCTAAAGGTTAGCATGCTTAAAATACGTAAGTCGTTTTGTTCAACAAATTTGAGTAGATAACTCAGCAGTTGTTTCCATCAGAGCGACAATTTTTGAGATATTTATTGAAACTGTTTAAAGGTTGTCAAACGATGTATCTCGTTGTATATCCTTTAATTCTAGAGTTAAATTGATAAATAACGTGTACGAATTCGTTTAACGCATTTGTTTTGGTTACTCGACGTCTCCGTTCTCGTCTAGCCTACATATTGCGTTTTTTTTAATTTGCTTACCGGGCTAAAGGTTAACATGCTTAAAATACGTAAGTCGTTTTGTTCAACAAATTTGAGTAGATAACTCAGCAGTTGTTTCCATCAGAGCTACAATTTTTGAGATAGTTATTAAAACTGTTTAAAGGTTGTCAAACGTTGTTTCTCGTTGTATATCCTTTATTTCTAGAGTTAAATTGATAAATACCGTGTACGAATTTGTTTAACCCATTTGTTTTGGTTACTCGACGGCTCCGTTCTGGTGTAGCCTACATATTGCGTTTTTTTTTAATTTGCTTACCGGGCTAAAGGTTAGCATGCTTAAAATACGTAAGTCGTTTTGTTCAACAAATTTGAGTAGATAACTCGGCAGTTTGCATCAGAGCGACAATTTTTGAGATAGTTATTAAAACTATTTAAAGGTTGTCAAACGATGTTTCTCGTTGTATATCCTTTATTTCTAGAGTTAAATTGATAAATACCGTGTACGAATTTGTTTAACCCATTTGTTTTGGTTACCCGACGGCTCCGTTCTCGTGTAGCCTACATATTGCGTTTTTTTTTTAATTTGCTTACCGGGCTAAAGGTTAGCATGCTTAAAATACGTAAGTCGTTTTGTTCAACAAATTTGAGTAGATAACTCGGCAGTTGTTTGCATCAGAGCGACAATTTTTGAGATAGTTATTAAAACTGTTTAAAGGTTGTCAAACGTTGTTTCTCGTTGTATATCCTTTATTTCTAGAGTTAAATTGATAAATACCGTGTACGAATTTGTTTAACGCATTTTTTTTGGTTACTCGACGGCTCCGTTCTCGTGTAGCCTACATATTGCGTTTTTTTTTAATTTGCTTACCGGGCTAAAGGTTAGCATGCTTAAAATACGTAAGTCGTTTTGTTCAACAAATTTGAGTAGATAACTCGGCAGTTGTTTGCATCAGAGCGACAATTTTTGAGATAGTTATTAAAACTATTTAAAGGTTGTCAAACGATGTTTCTCGTTGTATATCCTTTATTTCTAGAGTTAAATTGATAAATACCGTGTACGAATTTGTTTAACCCATTTGTTTTGGTTACTCGACGGCTCCGTTCTCGTGTAGCCTACATATTGCGTTTTTTTTAATTTGCTTACCGGGCTAAAGGTTAGCATGCTTAAAATACGTAAGTCGTTTTGTTCAACAAATTTTAGTAGATAACTCGGCAGTTGTTTGCATCAGAGCGACAATTTTTGAGATAGTTATTAAAACTATTTAAAGGTTGTCAAACGATGTTTCTCGTTGTATATCCTTTAATTCTAGAGCTAAATTGATAAATAACGCGTACGAATTTGTTTAACCTATTTGTTTTGGTTACTCGACGGCTCCGTTCTCGTGTAGCCTACATATTGCGTTTTTTTTAAATTTGCTTACCGGGCTAAAGGTTAGCATGCTTAAAATACGTAAGTCGTTTTGTTCAACAAATTTGAGTAGATAACTCAGCAGTTGTTTGCATCAGAGCGACAATTTTTGAGACAGTTATTAAAACTGTTTAAAGGTTGTCAAACGTTGTTTCTCGTTGTATATCCTTTAATTCTAGAGTTAAATTGATAAATAACGTGTACGAATTTGTTTAACGCATTTGTTTTGGTTACTCGACGTCTCCGTTCTCGTGTAGCCTACATATTGCGTTTTTTTTTTTAATTTGCTTACCGGGCTAAAGGTTAGCATGCTTAAAATACGTAAGTCGTTTTGTTCAACAAATTTGAGTAGATAACTCGGCAGTTGTTTGCATCAGAGCGACAATTTTTGAGATAGTTATTAAACCTGTTTAAAGATTGTCAAACGTTGTTTCTCGTTGTATAACCTTTAATTCTAGAGTTAAATTGATAAATAACGTGTACGAATTTGTTTAACCCATTTGTTTTGGTTACTCGACGTCTCCGTTCTCGTGTAGCCTACATATTGCGTTTTTTTTAATTTGCTTACCGGGCTAAAGGTTAGCATGCTTAAAATACGTAAGTCGTTTTGTTCAACAAATTTGAGTAGATAACTCAGCAGTTGTTTCCGTCAGAGCGACAATTTTTGAGATAGTTATTAAAACTATTTAAAGGTTGTCAAACGATGTTTCTCGTTGTATATCCTTTATTTCTAGAGTTAAATTGATAAATACCGTGTACGAATTTGTTTAACCCATTTGTTTTGGTTACCCGACGGCTCCGTTTTCGTGTAGCCTACGTATTGCGTTTTTTTTTTTAATTTGCTTACCGGGCTAAAGGTTAGCATGCTTAAAATGCGTAAGTCGTTTTGTTCAACAAATTTGAGTAGATAACTCAGCAGATGTTTGCATCAGAGCGACAATTTTTGAGATAGTTATTAAAACTATTTAAAGGTTGTCAAACGTTGTTTCTCGTTGTATATCCTTTATTTCTAGAGTTAAATTGATAAATACCGTGTACGAATTTGTTTAACCCATTTGTTTTGGTTACCCGACGGCTCCGTTTTCGTGTAGCCTACGTATTGCGTTTTTTTTTTAATTTGCTTACCGGGCTAAAGGTTAGCATGCTTAAAATGCGTAAGTCGTTTTGTTCAACAAATTTGAGTAGATAACTCAGCAGATGTTTGCATCAGAGCGACAATTTTTGAGATAGTTATTAAAACTATTTAAAGGTTGTCAAACGTTGTTTCTCGTTGTATATCCTTTATTTCTAGAGTTAAATTGATAAATACCGTGTACGAATTTGTTTAACCCATTTGTTTTGGTTACTCGACGGCTCCGTTCTGGTGTAGCCTACATATTGCGTTTTTTTTAATTTGCTTACCGGGCTAAAGGTTAGCATGCTTAAAATACGTAAGTCGTTTTGTTCAACAAATTTGAGTAGATAACTCGGCAGTTTGCATCAGAGCGACAATTTTTGAGATAGTTATTAAAACTATTTAAAGGTTGTCAAACGATGTTTCTCGTTGTATATCCTTTATTTCTAGAGTTAAATTGATAAATACCGTGTACGAATTTGTTTAACCCATTTGTTTTGGTTACCCGACGGCTCCGTTTTCGTGTAGCCTACGTATTGCGTTTTTTTTTAATTTGCTTACCGGGCTAAAGGTTAGCATGCTTAAAATGCGTAAGTCGTTTTGTTCAACAAATTTGAGTAGATAACTCAGCAGATGTTTCCATCAGAGTGACTATTTTTGAGATAGTTATTAAAACTGTTTAAAGGTTGTCAAACGTTGTTTCTCGTTGTATATCCTATATTTCTAGAGTTAAATTGATAAACACCGTGTACGAATTTGTTTAACCCATTTGTTTTGGTTACTCGACGGCTCCGTTCTCGTGTAGTCTACATATTGCGTTTTTTTTTTAATTTGCTTACCGGGCTAAAGGTTAGCATGCTTAAAATACGTAAGTCGTTTTGTTCAACAAATTTGAGTAGATAACTCAGCAGTTGTTTCCATCAGAGCGACAATTTTTGAGATATTTATTGAAACTGTTTAAAGGTTGTCAAACGATGTATCTCGTTGTATATCCTTTAATTCTAGAGTTAAATTGATAAATAACGTGTACGAATTCGTTTAACGCATTTGTTTTGGTTACTCGACGTCTCCGTTCTCGTCTAGCCTACATATTGCGTTTTTTTTAATTTGCTTACCGGGCTAAAGGTTAACATGCTTAAAATACGTAAGTCGTTTTGTTCAACAAATTTGAGTAGATAACTCAGCAGTTGTTTCCATCAGAGCTACAATTTTTGAGATAGTTATTAAAACTGTTTAAAGGTTGTCAAACGTTGTTTCTCGTTGTATATCCTTTATTTCTAGAGTTAAATTGATAAATACCGTGTACGAATTTGTTTAACCCATTTGTTTTGGTTACTCGACGGCTCCGTTCTGGTGTAGCCTACATATTGCGTTTTTTTTTAATTTGCTTACCGGGCTAAAGGTTAGCATGCTTAAAATACGTAAGTCGTTTTGTTCAACAAATTTGAGTAGATAACTCGGCAGTTTGCATCAGAGCGACAATTTTTGAGATAGTTATTAAAACTATTTAAAGGTTGTCAAACGATGTTTCTCGTTGTATATCCTTTATTTCTAGAGTTAAATTGATAAATACCGTGTACGAATTTGTTTAACCCATTTGTTTTGGTTACCCGACGGCTCCGTTCTCGTGTAGCCTACATATTGCGTTTTTTTTTTAATTTGCTTACCGGGCTAAAGGTTAGCATGCTTAAAATACGTAAGTCGTTTTGTTCAACAAATTTGAGTAGATAACTCGGCAGTTGTTTGCATCAGAGCGACAATTTTTGAGATAGTTATTAAAACTGTTTAAAGGTTGTCAAACGTTGTTTCTCGTTGTATATCCTTTATTTCTAGAGTTAAATTGATAAATACCGTGTACGAATTTGTTTAACGCATTTTTTTTGGTTACTCGACGGCTCCGTTCTCGTGTAGCCTACATATTGCGTTTTTTTTTAATTTGCTTACCGGGCTAAAGGTTAGCATGCTTAAAATACGTAAGTCGTTTTGTTCAACAAATTTGAGTAGATAACTCGGCAGTTGTTTGCATCAGAGCGACAATTTTTGAGATAGTTATTAAAACTATTTAAAGGTTGTCAAACGATGTTTCTCGTTGTATATCCTTTATTTCTAGAGTTAAATTGATAAATACCGTGTACGAATTTGTTTAACCCATTTGTTTTGGTTACTCGACGGCTCCGTTCTCGTGTAGCCTACATATTGCGTTTTTTTTAATTTGCTTACCGGGCTAAAGGTTAGCATGCTTAAAATACGTAAGTCGTTTTGTTCAACAAATTTTAGTAGATAACTCGGCAGTTGTTTGCATCAGAGCGACAATTTTTGAGATAGTTATTAAAACTATTTAAAGGTTGTCAAACGATGTTTCTCGTTGTATATCCTTTAATTCTAGAGCTAAATTGATAAATAACGCGTACGAATTTGTTTAACCTATTTGTTTTGGTTACTCGACGGCTCCGTTCTCGTGTAGCCTACATATTGCGTTTTTTTTAAATTTGCTTACCGGGCTAAAGGTTAGCATGCTTAAAATACGTAAGTCGTTTTGTTCAACAAATTTGAGTAGATAACTCAGCAGTTGTTTGCATCAGAGCGACAATTTTTGAGACAGTTATTAAAACTGTTTAAAGGTTGTCAAACGTTGTTTCTCGTTGTATATCCTTTAATTCTAGAGTTAAATTGATAAATAACGTGTACGAATTTGTTTAACGCATTTGTTTTGGTTACTCGACGTCTCCGTTCTCGTGTAGCCTACATATTGCGTTTTTTTTTTTAATTTGCTTACCGGGCTAAAGGTTAGCATGCTTAAAATACGTAAGTCGTTTTGTTCAACAAATTTGAGTAGATAACTCGGCAGTTGTTTGCATCAGAGCGACAATTTTTGAGATAGTTATTAAACCTGTTTAAAGATTGTCAAACGTTGTTTCTCGTTGTATAACCTTTAATTCTAGAGTTAAATTGATAAATAACGTGTACGAATTTGTTTAACCCATTTGTTTTGGTTACTCGACGTCTCCGTTCTCGTGTAGCCTACATATTGCGTTTTTTTTAATTTGCTTACCGGGCTAAAGGTTAGCATGCTTAAAATACGTAAGTCGTTTTGTTCAACAAATTTGAGTAGATAACTCAGCAGTTGTTTCCGTCAGAGCGACAATTTTTGAGATAGTTATTAAAACTATTTAAAGGTTGTCAAACGATGTTTCTCGTTGTATATCCTTTATTTCTAGAGTTAAATTGATAAATACCGTGTACGAATTTGTTTAACCCATTTGTTTTGGTTACCCGACGGCTCCGTTTTCGTGTAGCCTACGTATTGCGTTTTTTTTTTAATTTGCTTACCGGGCTAAAGGTTAGCATGCTCAAAATGCGTAAGTCGTTTTGTTCAACAAATTTGAGTAGATAACTAAGCAGATGTTTGCATCAGAGCGACAATTTTTGAGATAGTTATTAAAACTATTTAAAGGTTGTCAAACGTTGTTTCTCGTTGTATATCCTTTATTTCTAGAGTTAAATTGATAAATACCGTGTACGAATTTGTTTAACCCATTTGTTTTGGTTACCCGACGGCTCCGTTTTCGTGTAGCCTACGTATTGCGTTTTTTTTTTAATTTGCTTACCGGGCTAAAGGTTAGCATGCTTAAAATGCGTAAGTCGTTTTGTTCAACAAATTTGAGTAGATAACTCAGCAGATGTTTGCATCAGAGCGACAATTTTTGAGATAGTTATTAAAACTATTTAAAGGTTGTCAAACGTTGTTTCTCGTTGTATATCCTTTATTTCTAGAGTTAAATTGATAAATACCGTGTACGAATTTGTTTAACCCATTTGTTTTGGTTACTCGACGGCTCCGTTCTGGTGTAGCCTACATATTGCGTTTTTTTTTAATTTGCTTACCGGGCTAAAGGTTAGCATGCTTAAAATACGTAAGTCGTTTTGTTCAACAAATTTGAGTAGATAACTCGGCAGTTTGCATCAGAGCGACAATTTTTGAGATAGTTATTAAAACTATTTAAAGGTTGTCAAACGATGTTTCTCGTTGTATATCCTTTAATTCTAGAGTTAAATTGATAAATACCGTGTACGAATTTGTTTAACCCATTTGTTTTGGTTACCCGACGGCTCCGTTTTCGTGTAGCCTACGTATTGCGTTTTTTTTTAATTTGCTTACCGGGCTAAAGGTTAGCATGCTTAAAATGCGTAAGTCGTTTTGTTCAACAAATTTGAGTAGATAACTCAGCAGATGTTTCCATCAGAGTGACTATTTTTGAGATAGTTATTAAAACTGTTTAAAGGTTGTCAAACGTTGTTTCTCGTTGTATATCCTATATTTCTAGAGTTAAATTGATAAACACCGTGTACGAATTTGTTTAACCCATTTGTTTTGGTTACTCGACGGCTCCGTTCTCGTGTAGTCTACATATTGCGTTTTTTTTTTAATTTGCTTACCGGGCTAAAGGTTAGCATGCTTAAAATACGTAAGTCGTTTTGTTCAACAAATTTGAGTAGATAACTCAGCAGTTGTTTCCATCAGAGCGACAATTTTTGAGATATTTATTGAAACTGTTTAAAGGTTGTCAAACGATGTATCTCGTTGTATATCCTTTAATTCTAGAGTTAAATTGATAAATAACGTGTACGAATTCGTTTAACGCATTTGTTTTGGTTACTCGACGTCTCCGTTCTCGTCTAGCCTACATATTGCGTTTTTTTTAATTTGCTTACCGGGCTAAAGGTTAACATGCTTAAAATACGTAAGTCGTTTTGTTCAACAAATTTGAGTAGATAACTCAGCAGTTGTTTCCATCAGAGCTACAATTTTTGAGATAGTTATTAAAACTGTTTAAAGGTTGTCAAACGTTGTTTCTCGTTGTATATCCTTTATTTCTAGAGTTAAATTGATAAATACCGTGTACGAATTTGTTTAACCCATTTGTTTTGGTTACTCGACGGCTCCGTTCTGGTGTAGCCTACATATTGCGTTTTTTTTTAATTTGCTTACCGGGCTAAAGGTTAGCATGCTTAAAATACGTAAGTCGTTTTGTTCAACAAATTTGAGTAGATAACTCGGCAGTTTGCATCAGAGCGACAATTTTTGAGATAGTTATTAAAACTATTTAAAGGTTGTCAAACGATGTTTCTCGTTGTATATCCTTTATTTCTAGAGTTAAATTGATAAATACCGTGTACGAATTTGTTTAACCCATTTGTTTTGGTTACCCGACGGCTCCGTTCTCGTGTAGCCTACATATTGCGTTTTTTTTTTAATTTGCTTACCGGGCTAAAGGTTAGCATGCTTAAAATACGTAAGTCGTTTTGTTCAACAAATTTGAGTAGATAACTCGGCAGTTGTTTGCATCAGAGCGACAATTTTTGAGATAGTTATTAAAACTGTTTAAAGGTTGTCAAACGTTGTTTCTCGTTGTATATCCTTTATTTCTAGAGTTAAATTGATAAATACCGTGTACGAATTTGTTTAACGCATTTTTTTTGGTTACTCGACGGCTCCGTTCTCGTGTAGCCTACATATTGCGTTTTTTTTTAATTTGCTTACCGGGCTAAAGGTTAGCATGCTTAAAATACGTAAGTCGTTTTGTTCAACAAATTTGAGTAGATAACTCGGCAGTTGTTTGCATCAGAGCGACAATTTTTGAGATAGTTATTAAAACTATTTAAAGGTTGTCAAACGATGTTTCTCGTTGTATATCCTTTATTTCTAGAGTTAAATTGATAAATACCGTGTACGAATTTGTTTAACCCATTTGTTTTGGTTACTCGACGGCTCCGTTCTCGTGTAGCCTACATATTGCGTTTTTTTTAATTTGCTTACCGGGCTAAAGGTTAGCATGCTTAAAATACGTAAGTCGTTTTGTTCAACAAATTTTAGTAGATAACTCGGCAGTTGTTTGCATCAGAGCGACAATTTTTGAGATAGTTATTAAAACTATTTAAAGGTTGTCAAACGATGTTTCTCGTTGTATATCCTTTAATTCTAGAGTTAAATTGATAAATAACGCGTACGAATTTGTTTAACCTATTTGTTTTGGTTACTCGACGGCTCCGTTCTCGTGTAGCCTACATATTGCGTTTTTTTTAAATTTGCTTACCGGGCTAAAGGTTAGCATGCTTAAAATACGTAAGTCGTTTTGTTCAACAAATTTGAGTAGATAACTCAGCAGTTGTTTGCATCAGAGCGACAATTTTTGAGACAGTTATTAAAACTGTTTAAAGGTTGTCAAACGTTGTTTCTCGTTGTATATCCTTTAATTCTAGAGTTAAATTGATAAATAACGTGTACGAATTTGTTTAACGCATTTGTTTTGGTTACTCGACGTCTCCGTTCTCGTGTAGCCTACATATTGCGTTTTTTTTTTTAATTTGCTTACCGGGCTAAAGGTTAGCATGCTTAAAATACGTAAGTCGTTTTGTTCAACAAATTTGAGTAGATAACTCGGCAGTTGTTTGCATCAGAGCGACAATTTTTGAGATAGTTATTAAACCTGTTTAAAGATTGTCAAACGTTGTTTCTCGTTGTATAACCTTTAATTCTAGAGTTAAATTGATAAATAACGTGTACGAATTTGTTTAACCCATTTGTTTTGGTTACTCGACGTCTCCGTTCTCGTGTAGCCTACATATTGCGTTTTTTTTAATTTGCTTACCGGGCTAAAGGTTAGCATGCTTAAAATACGTAAGTCGTTTTGTTCAACAAATTTGAGTAGATAACTCAGCAGTTGTTTCCGTCAGAGCGACAATTTTTGAGATAGTTATTAAAACTATTTAAAGGTTGTCAAACGATGTTTCTCGTTGTATATCCTTTAATTCTAGAGTTAAATTGATAAAGAACGTATACGAATTTGTTTAACGCATTTGTTTTGGTTACTCGACGTCTCCGTTCTCGTGTAGCCTACATATTGCGTTTTTTTTAATTTACTTACCGGGTTAAAGGTTAGCATGCTTAAAATACGTAAGTCGTTTTGTTCAACAAATTTGAGTTGATAACTCGGCAGTTGTTTGCATCAGAGCCACAATTTTTGAGATAGTTATTAAAACTGTTTAAAGGTTGTTAAACGTTGTTTCTCGTTGTATATCCTTTAATTCTAGAGTTAAATTGATAAATAACGTGTACGAATTTGTTTAACCCATTTGTTTTGGTTACTCGACGGCTCCGTTCTCTGTAGCCTACATATTGCGTTTTTTTTTTTAATTTGCTTACCGGGCTAAAGGTTAGCATGCTTAAAATACGTAAGTCGTTTTGTTCAACAAATTTGAGTAGATAACTCAGCAGTTGTTTCCATCAGAGCGACAATTTTTGAGATAGTTATTAAAACTATTTAAAGGTTGTCAAACGATGTTTCTCGTTGTATATCCTTTAATTCTAGAGTTAAATTGATAAATAACGTATACTAATTTGTTTAACGCATTTGTTTTGGTTACTCGACGTCTCCGTTCTCGTGTAGCCTACATATTGCGTTTTTTTTAATTTACTTACCGGGCTAAAGGTTAGCATGCTTAAAATACGTAAGTCGTTTTGTTCAACAAATTTGAGTAGATAACTCGGCAGTTGTTTGCATCAGAACGACAATTTTTGAGATAGTTATTAAAACTGTTTAAAGGTTGTCAAACATTGTTTCTCGTTGTATATCCTTTAATTCTAGAGTTAAATTGATAAGTAACGTGTACGAATTTGTTTAACGCATTTGTTTTGGTTACTCGACGTCTCCGTTTTCATGTAGCCTACATATTGCGTTTTTTTTTAATTTGCTTACCGGGCTAAAGGTTAGCATGCTTAAAATACGTAAGTCGTTTTGTTCAACAAATTTGAGTTGTTTGCATCAGAGCGGCAATTTTTGAGATAGTTATTAAAACTATTTAAAGGTTGTCAAACGTTGTTTCTCGTTGTATATCCTTTATTTCCAGAGTTAAATTGATAAATACCGTGTACGAATTTGTTTAACCCATTTGTTTTGGTTACTCGACGTCTCCGTTCTCGTGTAGCCTACATATTGCGTTTTTTTTTAATTTGCTTACCGGGCTAAAGGTTAGCATGCTTAAAATACGTAAGTCGTTTTGTTCAACAAATTTGAGTAGATAACTCAGCAGTTGTTTCCATCAGAGCGACAATTTTTGAGATAGTTATTAAAACTATTTAAAGGTTGTCAAACGTTGTTTCTCGTTGTATATCCTTTATTTCTAGAGTTAAATTGATAAATACCGTGTACGAATTTGTTTAACCCATTTGTTTTGGTTACTCGACGTCTCCGTTCTCGTGTAGCCTACATATTGCGTTTTTTTTTAATTTGCTTACCGGGCTAAAGGTTAGCATGCTTAAAATACGTAAGTCGTTTTGTTCAACAAATTTGAGTAGATAACTCAGCAGTTGTTTCCATCAGAGCGACAATTTTTGAGATAGTTATTAAAACTATTTAAAGGTTGTCAAACGAAGTTTCTCGTTGTATATCCTTTAATTCTAGAGTTAAATTGATAAATAACGTGTACGAATTTGTTTAACCCATTTGTTTTGGTTACTCGACGGCTCCGTTCTCGTGTAACCTACATATTGCGTTTTTTTTTAATTTGCTTACCGGGCTAAAGGTTAGCATGCTTAAAATACGTAAGTCGTTTTGTTCAACAAATTTGAGTAGATAACTCAGCAGATGTTTCCATCAGAGCGACAATTTTTGAGATAGTTATTAAAACTGTCTAAAGGTTTTCAAACGTTGTTTCTCGTTGTATATCCTTTATTTCTAGAGTTAAATTGATAAATACCGTGTACGAATTTGTTTAACCCATTTGTTTTGGTTACTCGCCGGCTCCGTTCTCGTGTAGCCTACATATTGCGTTTTTTTTTTTTAATTTGCTTACCGGGCTAAAGGTTAGCATGCTTAAATTACGTAAGTCGTTTTGTTCAACAAATTTGAGTAGATAACTCAGCAGTTGTTTGCATCAGAGCGACAATTTTTGAGATAGTTATTGAAACTGTTTAAAGGTTGTCAAACGATGTTTCTCGTTGTATATCCTTTATTTCTAGAGTTAAATTGATAAATACCGTGTACGAATTTGTTTAACCCATTTGTTTTGGTTACCCGACGGCTCCGTTTTCGTGTAGCCTACGTATTGCGTTTTTTTTTAATTTGCTTACCGGGCTAAAGGTTAGCATGCTTAAAATGCGTAAGTCGTTTTGTTCAACAAATTTGAGTAGATAACTCAGCAGATGTTTGCATCAGAGCGACAATTTTTGAGATAGTTATTAAAACTATTTAAAGGTTGTCAAACGTTGTTTCTCGTTGTATATCCTTTATTTCTAGAGTTAAATTGATAAATACCGTGTACGAATTTGTTTAACCCATTTGTTTTGGTTACCCGACGGCTCCGTTTTCGTGTAGCCTACGTATTGCGTTTTTTTTTAATTTGCTTACCGGGCTAAAGGTTAGCATGCTTAAAATGCGTAAGTCGTTTTGTTCAACAAATTTGAGTAGATAACTCAGCAGATGTTTGCATCAGAGCGACAATTTTTGAGATAGTTATTAAAACTATTTAAAGGTTGTCAAACGTTGTTTCTCGTTGTATATCCTTTATTTCTAGAGTTAAATTGATAAATACCGTGTACGAATTTGTTTAACCCATTTGTTTTGGTTACTCGACGGCTCCGTTCTGGTGTAGCCTACATATTGCGTTTTTTTTTAATTTGCTTACCGGGCTAAAGGTTAGCATGCTTAAAATACGTAAGTCGTTTTGTTCAACAAATTTGAGTAGATAACTCGGCAGTTTGCATCAGAGCGACAATTTTTGAGATAGTTATTAAAACTATTTAAAGGTTGTCAAACGATGTTTCTCGTTGTATATCCTTTATTTCTAGAGTTAAATTGATAAATACCGTGTACGAATTTGTTTAACCCATTTGTTTTGGTTACCCGACGGCTCCGTTTTCGTGTAGCCTACATATTGCGTTTTTTTTTAATTTGCTTACCGGGCTAAAGGTTAGCATGCTTAAAATGCGTAAGTCGTTTTGTTCAACAAATTTGAGTAGATAACTCAGCAGATGTTTCCATCAGAGTGACAATTTTTGAGATAGTTATTAAAACTGTTTAAAGGTTGTCAAACGTTGTTTCTCGTTGTATATCCTATATTTCTAGAGTTAAATTGATAAACACCGTGTACGAATTTGTTTAACCCATTTGTTTTGGTTACTCGACGGCTCCGTTCTCGTGTAGTCTACATATTGCGTTTTTTTTTTTAATTTGCTTACCGGGCTAAAGGTTAGCATGCTTAAAATACGTAAGTCGTTTTGTTCAACAAATTTGAGTAGATAACTCAGCAGTTGTTTCCATCAGAGCGACAATTTTTGAGATATTTATTGAAACTGTTTAAAGGTTGTCAAACGATGTATCTCGTTGTATATCCTTTAATTCTAGAGTTAAATTGATAAATAACGTGTACGAATTCGTTTAACGCATTTGTTTTGGTTACTCGACGTCTCCGTTCTCGTCTAGCCTACATATTGCGTTTTTTTTAATTTGCTTACCGGGCTAAAGGTTAACATGCTTAAAATACGTAAGTCGTTTTGTTCAACAAATTTGAGTAGATAACTCAGCAGTTGTTTCCATCAGAGCTACAATTTTTGAGATAGTTATTAAAACTGTTTAAAGGTTGTCAAACGTTGTTTCTCGTTGTATATCCTTTATTTCTAGAGTTAAATTGATAAATACCGTGTACGAATTTGTTTAACCCATTTGTTTTGGTTACTCGACGGCTCCGTTCTGGTGTAGCCTACATATTGCGTTTTTTTTAATTTGCTTACCGGGCTAAAGGTTAGCATGCTTAAAATACGTAAGTCGTTTTGTTCAACAAATTTGAGTAGATAACTCGGCAGTTTGCATCAGAGCGACAATTTTTGAGATAGTTATTAAAACTATTTAAAGGTTGTCAAACGATGTTTCTCGTTGTATATCCTTTATTTCTAGAGTTAAATTGATAAATACCGTGTACGAATTTGTTTAACCCATTTGTTTTGGTTACCCGACGGCTCCGTTCTCGTGTAGCCTACATATTGCGTTTTTTTTTTAATTTGCTTACCGGGCTAAAGGTTAGCATGCTTAAAATACGTAAGTCGTTTTGTTCAACAAATTTGAGTAGATAACTCGGCAGTTGTTTGCATCAGAGCGACAATTTTTGAGATAGTTATTAAAACTGTTTAAAGGTTGTCAAACGTTGTTTCTCGTTGTATATCCTTTATTTCTAGAGTTAAATTGATAAATACCGTGTACGAATTTGTTTAACGCATTTTTTTTGGTTACTCGACGGCTCCGTTCTCGTGTAGCCTACATATTGCGTTTTTTTTTAATTTGCTTACCGGGCTAAAGGTTAGCATGCTTAAAATACGTAAGTCGTTTTGTTCAACAAATTTGAGTAGATAACTCGGCAGTTGTTTGCATCAGAGCGACAATTTTTGAGATAGTTATTAAAACTATTTAAAGGTTGTCAAACGATGTTTCTCGTTGTATATCCTTTATTTCTAGAGTTAAATTGATAAATACCGTGTACGAATTTGTTTAACCCATTTGTTTTGGTTACTCGACGGCTCCGTTCTCGTGTAGCCTACATATTGCGATTTTTTTAATTTGCTTACCGGGCTAAAGGTTAGCATGCTTAAAATACGTAAGTCGTTTTGTTCAACAAATTTTAGTAGATAACTCGGCAGTTGTTTGCATCAGAGCGACAATTTTTGAGATAGTTATTAAAACTATTTAAAGGTTGTCAAACGATGTTTCTCGTTGTATATCCTTTAATTCTAGAGGTAAATTGATAAATAACGCGTACGAATTTGTTTAACCTATTTGTTTTGGTTACTCGACGGCTCCGTTCTCGTGTAGCCTACATATTGCGTTTTTTTTAAATTTGCTTACCGGGCTAAAGGTTAGCATGCTTAAAATACGTAAGTCGTTTTGTTCAACAAATTTGAGTAGATAACTCAGCAGTTGTTTGCATCAGAGCGACAATTTTTGAGACAGTTATTAAAACTGTTTAAAGGTTGTCAAACGTTGTTTCTCGTTGTATATCCTTTAATTCTAGAGTTAAATTGATAAATAACGTGTACGAATTTGTTTAACGCATTTGTTTTGGTTACTCGACGTCTCCGTTCTCGTGTAGCCTACATATTGCGTTTTTTTTAATTTACTTACCGGGTTAAAGGTTAGCATGCTTAAAATACGTAAGTCGTTTTGTTCAACAAATTTGAGTTGATAACTCGGCAGTTGTTTGCATCAGAGCCACAATTTTTGAGATAGTTATTAAAACTGTTTAAAGGTTGTCAAACGTTGTTTCTCGTTGTATATCCTTTAATTCTAGAGTTAAATTGATAAATAACGTGTACGAATTTGTTTAACCCATTTGTTTTGGTTACTCGACGGCTCCGTTCTCTGTAGCCTACATATTGCGTTTTTTTTTAATTTGCTTACCGGGCTAAAGGTTAGCATGCTTAAAATACGTAAGTCGTTTTGTTCAACAAATTTGAGTAGATAACTCAGCAGTTGTTTCCATCAGAGCGACAATTTTTGAGATAGTTATTAAAACTATTTAAAGGTTGTCAAACGATGTTTCTCGTTGTATATCCTTTAATTCTAGAGTTAAATTGATAAATAACGTATACTAATTTGTTTAACGCATTTGTTTTGGTTACTCGACGTCTCCGTTCTCGTGTAGCCTACATATTGCGTTTTTTTTAATTTACTTACCGGGCTAAAGGTTAGCATGCTTAAAATACGTAAGTCGTTTTGTTCAACAAATTTGAGTAGATAACTCGGCAGTTGTTTGCATCAGAACGACAATTTTTGAGATAGTTATTAAAACTGTTTAAAGGTTGTCAAACATTGTTTCTCGTTGTATATCCTTTAATTCTAGAGTTAAATTGATAAGTAACGTGTACGAATTTGTTTAACGCATTTGTTTTGGTTACTCGACGTCTCCGTTTTCATGTAGCCTACATATTGCGTTTTTTTTTAATTTGCTTACCGGGCTAAAGGTTAGCATGCTTAAAATACGTAAGTCGTTTTGTTCAACAAATTTGAGTTGTTTGCATCAGAGCGGCAATTTTTGAGATAGTTATTAAAACTATTTAAAGGTTGTCAAACGTTGTTTCTCGTTGTATATCCTTTATTTCTAGAGTTAAATTGATAAATACCGTGTACGAATTTGTTTAACCCATTTGTTTTGGTTACTCGACGTCTCCGTTCTCGTGTAGCCTACATATTGCGTTTTTTTTTAATTTGCTTACCGGGCTAAAGGTTAGCATGCTTAAAATACGTAAGTCGTTTTGTTCAACAAATTTGAGTAGATAACTCAGCAGTTGTTTCCATCAGAGCGACAATTTTTGAGATAGTTATTAAAACTATTTAAAGGTTGTCAAACGTTGTTTCTCGTTGTATATCCTTTATTTCTAGAGTTAAATTGATAAATACCGTGTACGAATTTGTTTAACCCATTTGTTTTGGTTACTCGACGTCTCCGTTCTCGTGTAGCCTACATATTGCGTTTTTTTTTAATTTGCTTACCGGGCTAAAGGTTAGCATGCTTAAAATACGTAAGTCGTTTTGTTCAACAAATTTGAGTAGATAACTCAGCAGTTGTTTCCATCAGAGCGACAATTTTTGAGATAGTAATTAAAACTATTTAAAGGTTGTCAAACGAAGTTTCTCGTTGTATATCCTTTAATTCTAGAGTTAAATTGATAAATAACGTGTACGAATTTGTTTAACCCATTTGTTTTGGTTACTCGACGGCTCCGTTCTCGTGTAACCTACATATTGCGTTTTTTTTTAATTTGCTTACCGGGCTAAAGGTTAGCATGCTTAAAATACGTAAGTCGTTTTGTTCAACAAATTTGAGTAGATAACTCAGCAGATGTTTCCATCAGAGCGACAATTTTTGAGATAGTTATTAAAACTGTCTAAAGGTTTTCAAACGTTGTTTCTCGTTGTATATCCTTTATTTCTAGAGTTAAATTGATAAATACCGTGTACGAATTTGTTTAACCCATTTGTTTTGGTTACTCGCCGGCTCCGTTCTCGTGTAGCCTACATATTGCGTTTTTTTTTTTTAATCTGCTTACCGGGCTAAAGGTTAGCATGCTTAAAATACGTAAGTCGTTTTGTTCAACAAATTTGAGTAGATAACTCAGCAGTTGTTTGCATCAGAGCGACAATTTTTGAGATAGTTATTGAAACTGTTTAAAGGTTGTCAAACGATGTTTCTCGTTGTATATCCTTTAATTCTAGAGTTAAATTGATAAATAACGTGTACGAATTTGTTTAACGCATTTGTTTTGTCTCCGTTCTCGTGTAGCCTACATATTGCGTTTTTTTTAATTTCCTTACCGGGCTAAAGATTAGCATGTTAAAATACGTAAGTCGTTTTGTTTAAAGGTTGTCAAACGATGTTTCTCGTTGTATATCCTTTATTTCTAGAGTTAAATTGATAAATAACGTTTACGAATTTGTTTAACGCATTTGTTTTGGTTACTCGACGGCTCCGTTCTCGTGTAGCCTACATATTGCGTTTTTTTTAATTTGCTTACCGGGCTAAAGGTTAGCATGCTTAAAATACGTAAGTCGTTTTGTTCAACAAATTTGAGTAGATAACTCAGCAGTTGTTTGCATCAGAGCGACAATTTTTGAGATAGTTATTAAAACTATTTAAAGGTTGTCAAACGATATTTCTCGTTGTATATCCTTTAATTCTAGAGTTAAATTGATAAATACCGTGTACGAATTTGTTTAACCCATTTGTTTTGGTTACTCGACGGCTCCGTTCTCGTGTAGCCTACATATTGCGTTTTTTTTTTTTAATTTGCTTACCGGGCTAAAGGTTAGCAGGCTTAAAATACGTAAGTCGTTTTGTTCAACAAATTTGAGTAGATAACTCAGCAGTTGTTTCCATCAGAGCGACAATTTTTGAGATAGTTATGAAAACTATTTAAAGGTTGTTAAACGATGTTTCTCGTTGTATATCCTTTAATTCTAGAGTTAAATTGATAAATAACGTGTACGAATTTGTTTAACCCATTTGTTTTGGTTACTCGACGTCTCCGTTCTCGTGTTGCCTACATATTGCGTTTTTTTTTAATTTGCTTACCGGGCTAAAGGTTAGCATGCTTAAAATACGTAAGTCGTTTTGTTCAACAAATTTGAGTAGATAACTCAGCAGTTGTTTCCATCAGAGCGACAATTTTTGAGATAGTTATTAAAACTGTTTAAAGGTTGTCAAACGTTGTTTCTCGTTGTATATCCTTTAATTCTAGAGTTAAATTGATAAATAACATGTACGAATTTGTTTAACGCATTTGTTTTGGTTACTCGATGTCTCCGTTCTCGTGTAGCCTACATATTGCGTTTTTTTTTTTAACTTGCTTACCGGGCTAAAGGTTAGCATGCTTAAAATACGTAAGTCGTTTTTTTCAACAAATTTGAGTAGATAACTCAGCAGTTGTTTGCATCAGAGCGACAATTTTTGAGATAGTTATTAAAACTGTTTAAAGTTTGTCAAACGTTGTTTCTCGTTGTATATCCTTTAATTCTAGAGTTAAATTGATAAATAACGTGTACGAATTTGTTTAACCCATTTGTTTTGGTTACTCGACGGCTCCGTTCTCGTGTAGCCTACATATTGCGTTTTTTTTTTTTTTATTTTGTTACCGGGCTAAAGGTTAGCATGCTTAAAATACGTAAGTCGTTTTGTTCAACAAATTTGAGTAGATAACTCGGCAGTTGTTTGCATAAGAGCGACAATTTTTGAGATAGTTATTAAAACTATTTAAAGGTTGTCAAACGATGTTTCTCGTTGTATATCCTTTATTTCTAGAGTTAAATTGATAAATACCGTGTACGGATTTGTTTAACCCATTTGTTTTGGTTACTCGACGTCTCCGTTCTCGTGTAGCCTACATATTGCTTTTTTTTAATTTGCTTACCGGGCTAAAGGTTAGCATGCTTAAAATACGTAAGTCGTTTTGTTCAACAAATTTGAGTAGATAACTCAGCAGTTGTTTGCATAAGAGCGACAATTTTTGAGATAGTTATTAAAACTGTTTAAAGGTTGTCAAACGTGGTTTCTCGTTGTATATCCTTTAATTCTAGAGTTAAATTGATATATAACGTGTACGAATATGTTTAACCCATTTGTTTTGGTTACTCGACGGCTCCGTTCTCGTGTAGCCTACATATTGCGTTTTTTTTTAATTTGCTTACCGGGCTAAAGGTTAGCATGCTTAAAATTCGTAAGTCGTTTTGTTCAACAAATATGAGTAGATAACTCGGCAGTTGTTTGCATCAGAGCGACAATTTTTGAGATAGTTATTAAAACTATTTAAAGGTTGTCAAACGATGTTTCTCGTTGTATATTCTTTAATTCTAGAGTTAAGTTGATAAATGCCGTGTACGAATTTGTTTAACCCATTTGTTTTGGTTACTCGACGGCTCCGTTCTCGTGTAGCCTACATATTGCGTTTTTTTTTTAATTTGCTTACCGGGCTAAAGATTAGCATGCTTAAAATTTGTAAGTCGTTTTGTTCAACAAATTTGAGTAGATAACTCAGTAGTTGTTTGCATCAGAGCGACAATTTTTGAGATAGTTATTGAAACTGTTTAAAGGTTGTCAAACGATGTATCTCGTTGTATATCCTTTAATTCTAGGGTTAAATTGATAAATAATGTGTACGAATTTGTTTAACGCATTTGTTTTGGTTACTCGACGTCTCCGTTCTCGTGTAGCCTACATATTGCGTTTTTTTTAATTTGCTTACCGGGCTAAAGGTTAGCATGCTTAAAATACGTAAGTCTTTTTTTTTTCAACAAATTTGGGTAGATAACTCAGCAGTTGTTTGCATCAGAGCGACAATTTTTGAGATAGTTATTAAAAATGTTTAAAGGTTGTCAAACGTTGTTCCTGGTTGTATATCCTTTAATTCTAGAGTTAAATTGATAAATAACGTGTACGAATTTGTTTAACCCATTTGTTTTGGTTACTCGACGGCTCCGTTCGCGTGTAGCCTACATATTGCGTTTGTTTTTTTTAATTTGCTTACAGGGCTAAAGGTTAGCATGCTTAAAGTACGTAAGTCGTTTTGTTCAACAAATTTGAGTAGATAACTCGGCAGTTGTTTGCATCAGAGCGACAATTTTTGAGATAGTTATTAAAACTATTTAAAGGTTGTCAAACGATGTTTCTCGTTGTATATCATTTATTTCTAGAGTTAAATTGATAAATACCGTGTACGAATTTGTTTAACCCATTTGTTTTGGTTACTCGACGTCTCCGTTCTCGTGTAGCCTACATATTGCGTTTTTTTTTAATTTGCTTACCGGGCTAAAGGTTAGCATGCTTAAATACGTAAGTCGTTTTGTTCAACAAATTTGAGTAGATAACTCAGCAGTTGTTTGCATCAGAGCGACAATTTTTGAGATAGTTATTAAAACTGTTTAAAGGTTGCCAAACATTGTTTCTCGTTTTATATCCTTTAATTCTAGAGTTAAATTGATAAGTAACGTGTACGAATTTGTTTAACGCATTTGTTTTGGTTACTCGACGTCTCCGTTTTCATGTAGCCTACATATTGCGTTTTTTTTAATTTGCTTACCGGGCTAAAGGTTAGCATGCTTAAAATACGTAAGTCGTTTTGTTCAACAAATTTGAGTAGATAACTCAGCAGTTCTTTGCATCAGAGCGACAATTTTTGAGATAGTTATTAAAACTGTTTAAAGGTTGTCAAACGTTGTTTCTCGTTGTATATCCTTTAATTCTAGAGTTAAATTGACAAATAACGTGTACGAATTTATTTAACCCATTTGTTTTGGTTACTCGACGGCTCCGTTCTCTGTAGCCTACATATTGCGTTTTTTTTTTAATTTGCTTACCGGGCTAAAGGTTAGCATGCTTAAAATACGTAAGTCGTTTTGTTCAACAAATTTGAGTAGATAACTCAGCAGTTGTTTCCATCAGAGCGACAATTTTTGAGATAGTTATTAAAACTATTTAAAGGTTGTCAAACGATGTTTCTCGTTGTATATCCTTTAATTCTAGAGTTAAATTGATAAATAACGTATACTAATTTGTTTAACGCATTTGTTTTGGTTACTCGACGTCTCCGTTCTCGTGTAGCCTACATATTGCGTTTTTTTTAATTTACTTACCGGGCTAAAGGTTAGCATGCTTAAAATACGTAAGTCGTTTTGTTCAACAAATTTGAGTAGATAACTCGGCAGTTGTTTGCATCAGAACGACAATTTTTGAGATAGTTATTAAAACTGTTTAAAGGTTGTGAAACATTGTTTCTCGTTGTATATCCTTTAATTCTAGAGTTAAATTGATAAGTAACGTGTACGAATTTGTTTAACGCATTTGTTTTGGTTACTCGACGTCTCCGTTTTCATGTAGCCTACATATTGCGTTTTTTTTTAATTTGCTTACCGGGCTAAAGGTTAGCATGCTTAAAATACGTAAGTCGTTTTGTTCAACAAATTTGAGTTGTTTGCATCAGAGCGGCAATTTTTGAGATAGTTATTAAAACTATTTAAAGGTTGTCAAACGATATTTCTCGTTGTATATCCTTTAATTTTAGAGTTAAATTGATAAATAACGTGTACGAATTTGTTTAACCCATTTGTTTTGGTTACTCGACGGCTCCGTTCTCGTGTAGCCTACATATTGCGTTTTTTTTAATTTGCTTACCGGGCTAAAGGTTCGCATGCTTAAAATACGTAAGTCGTTTTGTTCAACAAATTTGAGTAGATAACTCAGCAGTTGTTTCCATCAGAGCGACAATTTTTGAGATAGTTATTAAAACTATTTAAAGGTTGTCAAACGTTGTTTCTCGTTGTATATCCTTTATTTCTAGAGTTAAATTGATAAATAACGTGTACGAATTTGTTTAACCCATTTGTTTTGGTTACTCGACGGCTCCGTTCTCGTGTAGCCTACATATTGCGTTTTTTTTAATTTGCTTACCGGGCTAAAGGTTAGCATGCTTAAAATACGTAAGTCGTTTTGTTCAACAAATTTGAGTAGATAACTCAGCAGTTGTTTCCATCAGAGCGACAATTTTTGAGATAGTTATTAAAACTATTTAAAGGTTGTCAAACGATATTTCTCGTTGTATATCCTTTAATTTTAGAGTTAAATTGATAAATAACGTGTACGAATTTGTTTAACGCATTTGTTTTGGTTACTCGACGTCTCCGTTTTCATGTAGCCTACATATTGCGTTTTTTTTTAATTTGCTTACCGGGCTAAAGGTTAGCATGCTTAAAATGCGTAAGTCGTTTTGTTCAACAAATTTGAGTTGTTTGCATCAGAGCGGCAATTTTTGAGATAGTTATTAAAACTATTTAAAGGTTGTCAAACGATATTTCTCGTTGTATATCCTTTAATTTTAGAGTTAAATTGATAAATAACGTGTACGAATTTGTTTAACCCATTTGTTTTGGTTACTCGACGGCTCCGTTCTCGTGTAGCCTACATATTGCGTTTTTTTTAATTTGCTTACCGGGCTAAAGGTTAGCATGCTTAAAATACGTAAGTCGTTTTGTTCAACAAATTTGAGTAGATAACTCAGCAGTTGTTTCCATCAGAGCGACAATTTTTGAGATAGTTATTAAAACTATTTAAAGGTTGTCAAACGAAGTTTCTCGTTGTATATCCTTTAATTCTAGAGTTAAATTGATAAATAACGTGTACGAATTTGTTTAACCCATTTGTTTTGGTTACTCGACGGCTCCGTTCTCGTGTAGCCTACATATTGCGTTTTTTTTTAATTTGCTTACCGGGCTAAAGGTTAGCATGCTTAAAATACGTAAGTCGTTTTGTTCAACAAATTTGAGTAGATAACTCAGCAGATGTTTCCATCAGAGCGACAATTTTTGAGATAGTTATTAAAACTGTCTAAAGGTTGTCAAACGTTGTTTCTCGTTGTATATCCTTTATTTCTAGAGTTAAATTGATAAATACCGTGTACGAATTTGTTTAACCCATTTGTTTTGGTTACTCGACGGCTCCGTTCTCGTGTAGCCTACATATTGCGTTTTTTTTTTTTAATTTGCTTACCGGGCTAAAGGTTAGCATGCTTAAAATACGTAAGTCGTTTTGTTCAACAAATTTGAGTAAATAACTCAGCAGTTGTTTGCATCAGAGCGACAATTTTTGAGATAGTTATTGAAACTGTTTAAAGGTTGTCAAACGATGTTTCTCGTTGTATATCCTTTAATTCTAGAGTTAAATTGATAAATAACGTGTACGAATTTGTTTAACGCATTTGTTTTGGTTACTCGACGTCTCCGTTCTCGTGTAGCCTACATATTGCGTTTTTTTTAATTTCCTTACCGGGCTAAAGATTAGCATGTTAAAATACGTAAGTCGTTTTGTTCAACAACGACAATTTTTGAGATAGTTATTAAAACTGTTTAAAGGTTGTCAAACGATGTTTCTCGTTGTATATCCTTTATTTCTAGAGTTAAATTGATAAATAACGTTTACGAAGTTGTTTAACGCATTTGTTTTGGTTACTCGACGGCTCCGTTCTCGTGTAGCCTACATATTGCGTTTTTTTTAATTTGCTTACCGGGCTAAAGGTTAGCATGCTTAAAATACGTAAGTCGTTTTGTTCAACAAATTTGAGTAGATAACTCAGCAGTTGTTTGCATCAGAGCGACAATTTTTGAGATAGTTATTAAAACTATTTAAAGGTTGTCAAACGATATTTCTCGTTGTATATCCTTTAATTCTAGAGTTAAATTGATAAATACCGTGTACGAATTTGTTTAACCCATTTGTTTTGGTTACTCGACGGCTCCGTTCTCGTGTAGCCTACATATTGGGTTTTTTTTTTTAATTTGCTTACCGGGCTAAAGGTTAGCAGGCTTAAAATACGTAAGTCGTTTTGTTCAACAAATTTGAGTAGATAACTCAGCAGTTGTTTCCATCAGAGCGACAATTTTTGAGATAGTTATGAAAACTATTTAAAGGTTGTCAAACGATGTTTCTCGTTGTATATCCTTTAATTCTAGAGTTAAATTGATAAATAACGTGTACGAATTTGTTTAACCCATTTGTTTTGGTTACTCGACGTCTCCGTTCTCGTGTTGCCTACATATTGCGTTTTTTTTTTAATTTGCTTACCGGGCTAAAGGTTAGCATGCTTAAAATACGTAAGTCGTTTTGTTCAACAAATTTGAGTAGATAACTCAGCAGTTGTTTCCATCAGAGCGACAATTTTTGAGATAGTTATTAAAACTGTTTAAAGGTTGTCAAACGTTGTTTCTCGTTGTATATCCTTTAATTCTAGAGTTAAATTGATAAATAACATGTACGAATTTGTTTAACGCATTTGTTTTGGTTACTCGACGTCTCCGTTCTCGTGTAGCCTACATATTGCGTTTTTTTTTTAACTTGCTTACCGGGCTAAAGGTTAGCATGCTTAAAATACGTAAGTCGTTTTGTTCAACAAATTTGAGTAGATAACTCAGCAGTTGTTTGCATCAGAGCGACAATTTTTGAGATAGTTATTAAAACTGTTTAAAGGTTGTCAAACATTGTTTCTCGTTGTATATCCTTTAATTCTAGAGTTAAATTGATAAATAACGTGTACGAATTTGTTTAACCCATTTGTTTTGGTTACTCGACGGCTCCGTTCTCGTGTAGCCTACATATTGCGTTTTTTTTTTTTTTATTTTGTTACCGGGCTAAAGGTTAGCATGCTTAAAATACGTAAGTCGTTTTGTTCAACAAATTTGAGTAGATAACTCGGCAGTTGTTTGCATCAGAGCGACAATTTTTGAGATAGTTATTAAAACTATTTAAAGGTTGTCAAACGATGTTTCTCGTTGTATATCCTTTATTTCTAGAGTTAAATTGATAAATACCGTGTACGAATTTGTTTAACCCATTTGTTTTGGTTACTCGACGTCTCCGTTCTCGTGTAGCCTACATATTGCTTTTTTTTAATTTGCTTACCGGGCTAAAGGTTAGCATGCTTAAAATACGTAAGTCGTTTTGTTCAACAAATTTGAGTAGATAACTCAGCAGTTGTTTGCATCAGAGCGACAATTTTTGAGATAGTTATTAAAACTGTTTAAAGGTTGTCAAACGTGGTTTCTCGTTGTATATCCTTTAATTCTAGAGTTAAATTGATATATAACGTGTACGAATATGTTTAACCCATTTGTTTTGGTTACTCGACGGCTCCGTTCTCGTGTAGCCTACATATTGCGTTTTTTTTTTAATTTGCTTACCGGGCTAAAGGTTAGCATGCTTAAAATTCGTAAGTCGTTTTGTTCAACAAATATGAGTAGATAACTCGGCAGTTGTTTGCATCAGAGCGACAATTTTTGAGATAGTTATTAAAACTATTTAAAGGTTGTCAAACGATGTTTCTCGTTGTATATCCTTTAATTCTAGAGTTAAATTGATAAATACCGTGTACGAATTTGTTTAACCCATTTGTTTTGGTTACTCGACGGCTCCGTTCTCGTGTAGCCTACATATTGCGTTTTTTTTTTAATTTGCTTACCGGGCTAAAGATTAGCATGCTTAAAATTTGTAAGTCGTTTTGTTCAACAAATTTGAGTAGATAAGTCAGCAGTTGTTTGCATCAGAGCGACAATTTTTGAGATAGTTATTGAAACTGTTTAAAGGTTGTCAAACGATGTATCTCGTTGTATATCCTTTAATTCTAGGGTTAAATTGATAAATAATGTGTACGAATTTGTTTAACGCATTTGTTTTGGTTACTCGACGTCTCCGTTCTCGTGTAGCCTACATATTGCGTTTTTTTTAATTTGCTTACCGGGCTAAAGGTTAGCATGCTTAAAATACGTAAGTCCTTTTTTTTCAACAAATTTGGGTAGATAACTCAGCAGTTGTTTGCATCAGAGCGACAATTTTTGAGATAGTTATTAAAACTGTTTAAAGGTTGTCAAACGTTGTTCCTGGTTGTATATCCTTTAATTCTAGAGTTAAATTGATAAATAACGTGTACGAATTTGTTTAACCCATTTGTTTTGGTTACTCGACGGCTCCGTTCGCGTGTAGCCTACATATTGCGTTTTTTTTTTTTAATTTGCTTACAGGGCTAAAGGTTAGCATGCTTAAAATACGTAAGTCGTTTTGTTCAACAAATTTGAGTAGATAACTCGGCAGTTGTTTGCATCAGAGCGACAATTTTTGAGATAGTTATTAAAACTATTTAAAGGTTGTCAAACGATGTTTCTCGTTGTATATCATTTATTTCTAGAGTTAAATTGATAAATACCGTGTACGAATTTGTTTAACCCATTTGTTTTGGTTACTCGACGTCTCCGTTCTCGTGTAGCCTACATATTGCGTTTTTTTTTAATTTGCTTACCGGGCTAAAGGTTAGCATGCTTAAATACGTAAGTCGTTTTGTTCAACAAATTTGAGTAGATAACTCAGCAGTTGTTTGCATCAGAGCGACAATTTTTGAGATAGTTATTAAAACTGTTTAAAGGTTGTCAAACGTGGTTTCTCGTTGTATATCCTTTAATTCTAGAGTTAAATTGATAAATAACCTGTACGAATTTGTTTAACCCATTTGTTTTGGTTACTCGACGGCTCCGTTCTCGTGTAGCCTACATATTGCGTTTTTTTTTTTTTTAATTTGCTTACCGGGCTAAAGGTTAGCATGCTTAAAATACGTAAGTCGTTTTGTTCAAAAAATTTGAGTAGATAACTCGGCAGTTGTTTGCATCAGAGCGACAATTTTTGAGATAGTTATTAAAACTGTTTAAAGGTTGTCAAACGTTGTTTCTCGTTGTATATCCTTTAATTCTAGAGTTAAATTGATAAATAACGCGTACGAATTTGTATAACCCATTTGGTTTGGTTACTCGACGTCTCCGTTCTCGTGTAGCCTACATATTGCGTTTTTTTTTAATTTGCTTAACGGGCTAAAGGTTAGCATGCTTAAAATACGTAAGTCGTTTTGTTCAACAAATTTGAGTAGATAACTCGGCAGTTGTTTCCATCAGAGCGACAATTTTTGAGATAGTTATTAAAACTATTTAAAGGTTGTCAAACGATGTTTCTCGTTGTATATCCTTTAATTCTAGAGTTAAATTGATAAATAACGTGTACGAATTTGTTTAACCCATTTGTATTGGTTACTCGACGGCTCCGTTCTCGTGTAGCCTACGTATTGCGTTTTTTTTTAATTTGCTTACCGGGCTAAAGGTTAGCATGCTTAAAATACGTAAGTCGTTTTGTTCAACAAATTTGAGTAGATAACTCAGCAGTTGTTTCCATCAGAGCGACAATTTTTGAGATAGTTATTAAAACTGTTTAAAGGTTGTCAAACGTTGTTTCTCGTTGTATATCCTTTATTTCTAGAGTTAAATTGATAAATACCGTGTACGAATTTGTTTAACGCATTTGTTTTGGTTACTCGACCTCTCCGTTCTCGTGTAGCCTACATATTGCGTTTTTTTTTTTTTTAATTTGCTTACCGGGCTAAAGGTTAGCATGCTTAAATACGTAAGTCGTTTTGTTCGACAAATTTGAGTAGATAACTCAGCAGTTGTTTCCATCAGAGCGACAATTTTTGAGATAGTTATTAAAACTATTTAAAGGGTGTCAAACGTTGTTTCTCGTTGTATATCCTTTATTTCTAGAGTTAAATTGATAAATACTGTGTACGAATTTGTTTAACCCATTTGTTTTGGTTACTCGACGGCTCCGTTCTCGTGTAGCCTACATATTGCGTTTTTTTTTAATTTGCTTACCGGGCTAAAGGTTAGCATGCTTAAAATACGTAAGTCATTTTGTTCAACAAATTTGAGTAGATAACTCAGCAGTTGTTTCCATCAAAGCGACAATTTTTGAGATAGTTATTAAAACTATTTAAAGGTTGTCAAACGATGTTTCTCGTTGAATATCCGTTAATTCTAGAGTTAAATTGATAAATAACGTGTACGAATTTGTTTAACCCATTTGTTTTGGTTACTCGACGGCTCCGTTCTCGTGTAGCCTACATATTGCGTTTTTTTTTAATTTGCTTACCGGGCTAAAGGTTAGCATGCTTAAAATACGTAAGTCGTTTTGTTCAACAAATTTGAGTAGATAACTCAGCAGATGTTTCCATCAGAGCGACAATTTTTGAGATAGTTATTAAAACTGTTTAAATTGTCAAACGTTTTTTCTCGTTGTATATCCTTTATTTCTAGAGTTAAATTGATAAATACCGTGTACGAATTTGTTTAACCCATTTGTTTTGGTTACTCGACGGCTCCGTTCTCGTGTAGCCTACATATTGCGTTTTTTTTTTTTTTAATTTGCTTACCGGGCTAAAGGTTAGCATGCTTAAAATACGTAAGTCGTTTTGTTCAACAAATTTGAGTAGATAACTCAGCAGTTGTTTGCATCAGAGCGACAATTTTTGAGATAGTTATTGAAACTGTTTAAAGGTTGTCAAACGATGTTTCTCGTTGTATATCCTTTAATTCTAGAGTTAAATTTATAAATAACGTGTACGAATTTGTTTAACCCATTTGTATTGGTTACTCGACGGCTCCGTTCTCGTGTAGCCTACATATTGCGTTTTTTTTAATTTGCTTACCGGGCTAAAGGTTAGCATGCTTAAAATACGTAAGTCGTTTTGTTCAACAAATTTGAGTAGATAACTCAGCAGTTGTTTCCATCAGAGCGACAATTTTTGAGATAGTTATTAAAACTGTTTAAAGGTTGTCAAACGTTGTTTCTCGTTGTATATCCTTTATTTCTAGAGTTAAATTGATAAATACCGTGTACGAATTTGTTTAACGCATTTGTTTTGGTTACTCGACCTCTCCGTTCTCGTGTAGCCTACATATTGCGTTTTTTTTAATTTCCTTACCGGGCTAAAGGTTAGCATGCTTAAAATACGTAAGTCGTTTTGTTAAACAAATTTGACTAGATAACTCAGCAGTTGTTTCCATCAGAGCGACAATTTTTGAGATAGTTTTTAAAACTATTTAAAGGTTGTCAAACGATGTTTCTCGTTGTATATCCTTTAATTCTAGAGTTAAATTGATAAATACCGTGTACGAATTTGTTTAACGCATTTGTTTTGGTTACTCGACCTCTCCGTTCTCGTGTAGCCTACATATTGCGTTTTTTTTAATTTCCTTACCGGGCTAAAGGTTAGCATGCTTAAAATACGTAAGTCTTTTTTTTTCAACAAATTTGGGTAGATAACTCAGCAGTTGTTTGCATCAGAGCGACAATTTTTGAGATAGTTATTAAAACTGTTTAAAGGTTGTCAAACGTTGTTCCTGGTTGTATATCCTTTAATTCTAGAGTTAAATTGATAAATAACGTGTACGAATTTGTTTAACCCATTTGTTTTGGTTACTCGACGGCTCCGTTCGCGTGTAGCCTACATATTGCGTTTTTTTTTTTTAATTTGCTTACAGGGCTAAAGGTTAGCATGCTTAAAATACGTAAGTCGTTTTGTTCAACAAATTTGAGTAGATAACTCGGCAGTTGTTTGCATCAGAGCGACAATTTTTGAGATAGTTATTAAAACTATTTAAAGGTTGTCAAACGATGTTTCTCGTTGTATATCCTTTATTTCTAGAGTTAAATTGATAAATACTGTGTACGAATTTGTTTAACCCATTTGTTTTGGTTACTCGACGGCTCCGTTCTCGTGTAGCCTACATATTGCGTTTTTTTTTTTAATTTGCTTACCGGGCTAAAGGTTAGCATGCTTAAAATACGTAAGTCGTTTTGTTCAACAAATTTGAGTAGATAACTCGGCAGTTGTTTGCATCAGAGCGACAATTTTTGAGATAGTTATTAAAACTGTTTAAAGGTTGTCAAACGTTGTTTCTCGTTGTATATCCTTTATTTCTAGAGTTAAATTGATAAATACCGTGTACGAATTTGTTTAACGCATTTGTTTTGGTTACTCGACCTCTCCGTTCTCGTGTAGCCTACATATTGCGTTTTTTTTAATTTCCTTACCGGGCTAAAGGTTAGCATGCTTAAAATACGTAAGTCGTTTTGTTAAACAAATTTGACTAGATAACTCAGCAGTTGTTTCCATTAGAGCGACAATTTTTGAGATAGTTTTTAAAACTATTTAAAGGTTGTCAAACGATGTTTCTCGTTGTATATCCTTTAATTCTAGAGTTAAATTGATAAATACCGTGTACGAATTTGTTTAACCCATTTGTTTTGGTTACTCGACGTCTCCGTTCTCGTGTAGCCTACATATTGCGTTTTTTTTTAATTTGCTTACCGGGCTAAAGGTTAGCATGCTTAAATACGTAAGTCGTTTTGTTCAACAAATTTGAGTAGATAACTCAGCAGTTATTTGCATCAGAGCGACAATTTTTGAGATAGTTATTAAAACTGTTTAAAGGTTGTCAAACGTGGTTTCTCGTTGTATATCCTTTAATTCTAGAGTTAAATTGATAAATAACCTGTACGAATTTGTTTAACCCATTTGTTTTGGTTACTCGACGGCTCCGTTCTCGTGTAGCCTACATATTGCGTTTTTTTTTTTAATTTGCTTACCGGGCTAAAGGTTAGCATGCTTAAAATACGTAAGTCGTTTTGTTCAAAAAATTTGAGTAGATAACTCGGCAGTTGTTTGCATCAGAGCGACAATTTTTGAGATAGTTATTAAAACTGTTTAAAGGTTGTCAAACGTTGTTTCTCGTTGTATATCCTTTAATTCTAGAGTTAAATTGATAAATAACGCGTACGAATTTGTATAACCCATTTGGTTTGGTTACTCGACGTCTCCGTTCTCGTGTAGCCTACATATTGCGTTTTTTTTTTAATTTGCTTACCGGGCTAAAGGTTAGCATGCTTAAAATACGTAAGTCGTTTTGTTCAACAAATTTGAGTAGATAACTCGGCAGTTGTTTCCATCAGAGCGACAATTTTTGAGATAGTTATTAAAACTATTTAAAGGTTGTCAAACGATGTTTCTCGTTGTATATCCTTTAATTCTAGAGTTAAATTGATAAATAACGTGTACGAATTTGTTTAACCCATTTGTATTGGTTACTCGACGGCTCCGTTCTCGTGTAGCCTACGTATTGCGTTTTTTTTTAATTTGCTTACCGGGCTAAAGGTTAGCATGCTTAAAATACGTAAGTCGTTTTGTTCAACAAATTTGAGTAGATAACTCAGCAGTTGTTTCCATCAGAGCGACAATTTTTGAGATAGTTATTAAAACTATTTAAAGGTTATCAAACGTTGTTTCTCGTTGTATATCCTTTATTTCTAGAGTTAAATTGATAAATACTGTGTACGAATTTGTTTAACCCATTTGTTTTGGTTACTCGACGGCTCCGTTCTCGTGTAGCCTACATATTGCGTTTTTTTAATTTGCTTACCGGGCTAAAGGTTAGCATGCTTAAAATACGTAAGTCATTTTGTTCAACAAATTTGAGTAGATAACTCAGCAGTTGTTTCCATCAAAGCGACAATTTTTGAGATAGTTATTAAAACTATTTAAAGGTTGTCAAACGATGTTTCTCGTTGAATATCCGTTAATTCTAGAGTTAAATTGATAAATAACGTGTACGAATTTGTTTAACCCATTTGTTTTGGTTACTCGACGGCTCCGTTCTCGTGTAGCCTACATATTGCGTTTTTTTTTAATTTGCTTACCGGGCTAAAGGTTAGCATGCTTAAAATACGTAAGTCGTTTTGTTCAACAAATTTGAGTAGATAACTCAGCAGATGTTTCCATCAGAGCGACAATTTTTGAGATAGTTATTAAAACTGTTTAAAGGTTGTCAAACGTTTTTTCTCGTTGTATATCCTTTATTTCTAGAGTTAAATTGATAAATACCGTGTACGAATTTGTTTAACCCATTTGTTTTGGTTACTCGACGGCTCCGTTCTCGTGTAGCCTACATATTGCGTTTTTTTTTTTTAATTTGCTTACCGGGCTAAAGGTTAGCATGCTTAAAATACGTAAGTCGTTTTGTTCAACAAATTTGAGTAGATAACTCAGCAGTTGTTTGCATCAGAGCGACAATTTTTGAGATAGTTATTGAAACTGTTTAAAGGTTGTCAAACGATGTTTCTCGTTGTATATCCTTTAATTCTAGAGTTAAATTTATAAATAACGTGTACGAATTTGTTTAACCCATTTGTATTGGTTACTCGACGGCTCCGTTCTCGTGTAGCCTACATATTGCGTTTTTTTTTAATTTGCTTACCGGGCTAAAGGTTAGCATGCTTAAAATACGTAAGTCGTTTTGTTCAACAAACTTGAGTAGATAACTCAGCAGTTGTTTCCATCAGAGCGACAATTTTTGAGATAGTTATTAAAACTGTTTAAAGGTTGTCAAACGTTGTTTCTCGTTGTATATCCTTTATTTCTAGAGTTAAATTGATAAATACCGTGTACGAATTTGTTTAACGCATTTGTTTTGGTTACTCGACCTCTCCGTTCTCGTGTAGCCTACATATTGCGTTTTTTTTAATTTCCTTACCGGGCTAAAGGTTAGCATGCTTAAAATACGTAAGTCGTTTTGTTAAACAAATTTGACTAGATAACTCAGCAGTTGTTTCCATCAGAGCGACAATTTTTGAGATAGTTATTAAAACTGTTTAAAGGTTGTCAAACGATGTTTCTCGTTGTATATCCTTTACTTCTAGAGTTAAATTGATAAATAATGTTTACGAATTTGTTTAACGCATTTGTTTTAGTTACTCGACGGCTCCGTTCTCGTGTAGCCTACATATTGCGTTTTTTTTTAATTTGCTTACCGGGCTAAATGTTAGCATGCTTAAAATACGTAAGTCGTTTTGTTCAACAAATTTGAGTAGATAACTCAGCAGTTGTTTGCATCAGAGCCACTATTTTTGAGATAGTTATTAAAACTATTTAAAGGTTGTCAAACGATGTTTCTCGTTGTATATCCTTTAATTCTAGAGTTAAATTGATAAATACCGTGTACGAATTTGTTTAACACATTTGTTTTGGTTACTCGATGGCTCCGTTCTCGTGTTGCCTACATATTGCGTTTTTTTTTTAATTTGCTTTCCGGGCTAAAGGTTAGCATGCTTAAAATACGTAAGTCGTTTTGTTCAACAAATTTGAGTAGATAACTCAGCAGTTGTTTGCATCAGAGCGACAATTTTTGAGATAGTTATTAAAACTGTTTAAAGGTTGTCCAACGTTGTTTCTCGTTGTATATCCTTTATTTCTAGAGTTAAATTGATAAATACCGTGTACGAATTTGTTTAACCCATTTGTTTTGGTTACTCGACGTCTCCGTTCTCGTGTAGCCTACATATTGCGTTTTTTTTTAATTTGCTTACCGGGCTAAAGTTTAGCATGCTTAAAATACGTAAGTCGTTTGTTCAACAAATTTGAGTAGATAACTCAGCAGTTGTTTCCATCAGAGCGACAATTTTTGAGATAGTTATTAAAATGTTTAAAGGTTGTCAAACGTTGTTTCTCGTTGTATATCCTTTAATTCTAGAGTTAAATTGATAAATAACGTGTACGAAATTGTTTAACGCATTTGTTTTGGTTACTCGACGTCTCCGTTCTCGTGTAGCCTACATATTGCGTTTTTTTTTAATTTGCTTACCGGGCTAAAGGTTAGCATGCTTAAAATACGTAAGTCGTTTTGTTCAACAAATTTGAGTAGATAACTCAGCAGTTGTTTGCATCAGAGCGACAATTTTTGAGATAGTTATTAAAACTGTTTAAAGGTTGTCAAACGTTGTTTCTCGTTGTTAATCCTTTAATTCTAGAGTTAAATTGATAAATAACGTGTACGAATTTGTTTAACCCATTTGTTTTGGTTACTCGACGGCTCCGTTCTCGTGTAGCCTACATATTGCGTTTTTTTTTAATTTGCTTACCGGGCTAAAGGTTAGCATGCTTAAAATACGTAAGTCGTTTTGTTCAACAAATTTGAGTAGATAACTCAGCAGTTGTTTGCATCAGAGCGACAATTTTTGAGATAGTTATTAAAACTGTTTAAAGGTTGTCAAACGTGGTTTCTCGTTGTATATCCTTTAATTCTAGAGTTAAATTGATAAATAACGTGTACGAATTTGTTTAACCCATTTGTTTTGGTTACTCGACGGCTCCGTTCTCGTGTAGCCTACATATTGCGTTTTTTTTTAATTTGCTTACCGGGCTAAAGGTTAGCATGCTTAAAATACGTAAGTCGTTTTGTTCAACAAATTTGAGTAGATAACTCAGCAGTTGTTTGCATCAGAGCGACAATTTTTGAGATAGTTATTAAAACTGTTTAAAGGTTGTCAAACGTGGTTTCTCGTTGTATATCCTTTAATTCTAGAGTTAAATGGATAAATAACGTGTACGAATTTGTTTAACCCATTTGTTTTGGTTACTCGACGGCTCCGTTCTCGTGTAGCCTACATATTGCGTTTTTTTTTAATTTGCTTACCGGGCTAAAGGTTAGCATGCTTAAAATACGTAAGTCGTTTTGTTCAACAAATTTGAGTAGAAAACTCAGCAGTTGTTTGCATCAGAGCGACAATTTTTGAGATAGTTATTAAAACTGTTTAAAGGTTGTCAAACGTTGTTTCTCGTTGTATATCCTTTAACTCTAGAGTTAAATTGATAATTAACGTGTACGAATTTGTTTAACGCATTTGTTTTGGTTACTCGATGTCTCCGTTCTCGTGTAGCCTACATATTGCGTTTTTTTTTTTAATTTGCTTACCGGGCTAAAGGTTAGCATGCTTAAAATACGTAAGTCGTTTTGTTCAACAAATTTGAGTAGATAACTCGGCAGTTGTTTGCATCAGAGCGACAATTTTTGGGATAGTTATTAAAACTGTTTAAAGGTTGTCAAACGTTGTTTCTCGTTGTATATCCTTTAATTCTAGAGTTAAATTGATAAATAACGTGTACGAATTTGTTTAACCCATTTGTTTTGGTTACTCGACGTCTCCGTTCTCGTGTAGCCTACATATTGCGTTTTTTTTTAATTTGCTTACCGGGCTAAAGGTTAGCATGCTTAAAATACGTAAGTCGTTTTGTTCAACAAATTTGAGTAGATAACTCAGCAGTTGTTTCCATCAGAGCGACAATTTTTGAGATAGTTATTAAAACTATTTAAAGGTTGTCAAACGATGTTTCTCGTTGTATATCCTTTAATTCTAGAGTTAAATTGATAAATAACGGGTACGAATTTGTTTAACGCATTTGTTTTGGTTACTCGACGTCTCCGTTCTCGTGTAGCCTACATATTGCGTTTTTTTTTTAATTTGCTTACCGGGCTAAAGGTTAGCATGCTTAAAATACGTAAGTCGTTTGTTCAACAAATTTGAGTAGATAACTCGGCAGTTGTTTGCATCAGAGCGACAATTTTTGAGATAGTTATTAAAACTGTTTAAAGGTTGTCAAACGTTGTTTCTCGTTGTATATCCTTTAATTCTAGAGTTAAATTGATAAATAACGTGTACGAATTTGTTTAACGCATTTGTTTAGGTTACTCGACGTCTCCGTTCTCGTGTAGCCTACATATTGCGTTTTTTTTTTAATTTGCTTACCGGGCTAAAGGTTAGCATGCTTAAAATACGTAAGTCGTTTTGTTCAACAAATTTGAGTAGATAACTCAGCAGTTGTTTGCATCAGAGCGACAATTTTTGAGATAGTTATTAAAACTGTTTAAAGGATGTCAAACGTTGTTTCTCGTTGTATATCCTTTATTTCTAGAGTTAAATTGATAAATAACGTGTACGAATTTGTTTAACTCATTTGTTTTGGTTACTCGACGGCTCCGTTCTCTGTAGCCTACATATTGCGTTTTTTTTTTTAATTTGCTTACCGGGCTAAAGGTTAGCATGCTTAAAATACGTAAGAAGTTTTGTTCAACAAATTTGAGTAGATAACTCTGCAGTTGTTTGCATCAGAGCGACAATTTTTGAGATAGTTATTAAAACGGTTTAAAGGTTGTCAAACGTTGTTTCTCGTTGTATATCCTTTATTTCTAGAGTTAAATTGATAAATAACGTGTACGAATTTGTTTAACGCATTTGTTTTGGTTACTAGACGGCTCCGTTCTCTGTAGCCTACATATTGCGTTTTTTTTTAATTTGCTTACCGGGCTAAAGGTTAGCATGCTTTAAATACGTAAGTCGTTTTGTTCAACAAATTTGAGTAGATAACTCGGCAGTTGTTTGCATCAGAGCGACAATTTTTAAGATATTTATTAAAACTGTTTAAAGGTTGTCAACCGTTGTTTCTCGTTGTATATTCTTTAATTCTAGAGTTAAATTGATAAATAACGTGTACGAATTTGTTTAACGCATTTGTTTTGGTTACTCGACGTCTCCGTTCTCGTGTAGCCTACATATTGCGTTTTTTTTTTTAATTTGCTTACCGGGCTAAAGGTTAGCATGCTTAAAATACGTAAGTCGTTTTGTTCAACAAATTTGAGTAGATAACTTGGCAGTTGTTTGCATCAGAGCGAAAATTTTTGAGATAGTTATTAAAACTGTTTAAAGGTTGTCAAACGATGTTTCTCTTTGTATATCCTTTAATTCTAGAGTTAAATTGATAAATAACGTGTACGAATTTGTTATCGCATTTGTTTTGGTTACTCGACGTCTCCGTTCTCGTGTAGCCTACATATTGCGTTTTTTTTTTAATTTGCTTACCGGGCTAAAGGTTAGCATGCTTAAAATACGTAAGTCGTTTTGTTCAACAAATTTGAGTAGATAACTCTGCAGCTGTTTGCATCAGAGCGACAATTTTTGAGATAGTTATTAAAACTGTTTAAAGGTTGTCAAACGATGTTTCTCTTTGTATATCCTTTAATTCTAGAGTTAAATTGATAAGTAACGTGTACGAATTTGTTTAACGCATTTGTTTTTTTTACTCGACGTCTCCGTTCTCGTGTAGCCTACATATTGGGTTTTTTTTTTTAATTTGCTTACCGGGCTAAAGGTTAGCATGCTTAAAATACGTAAGTCGTTTTGTTCAACAAATTTGAGTAGATAACTCAGCAGTTGTTTGCATCAGAGCGACAATTTTTGAGATAGTTATTAAAACTGTTTAAAGGTTGTCAAACGTGGTTTCTCGTTGTATATCCTTTAATTCTAGAGTTAAATTGATAAATAACGTGTACGAATTTGTTTAACCCATTTGTTTTGGTTACTCGACGGCTCCGTTCTCGTGTAGCCTACATATTGCGTTTTTTTTTTAATTTGCTTACCGGGCTAAAGGTTAGCATGCTTAAAATACGTAAGTCGTTTTGTTCAACAAATTTGAGTAGATAACTCAGCAGTTGTTTGCATCAGAGCGACAATTTTTGAGATAGTTATTAAAACTGTTTAAAGGTTGTCAAACGTTGTTTCTCGTTGTATATCCTTTAACTCTAGAGTTAAATTGATAAATAACGTGTACGAATTTGTTTAACGCATTTGTTTTGGTTACTCGACGTCTCCGTTCTCGTGTAGCCTACATATTGCGTTTTTTTTTTTAATTTGCTTACCGGGCTAAAGGTTAGCATGCTTAAAATACGTAAGTCGTTTTGCTCAACAAATTTGAGTAGATAACTCGGCAGTTGTTTGCATCAGAACGACAATTTTTGGGATAGTTATTAAAACTGTTTAAAGGTTGTCAAACGTTGTTTCTCGTTGTATATCCTTTAATTCTAGAGTTAAATTGATAAATAACGTGTACGAATTTGTTTAACCCATTTGTTTTGGTTACTCGACGTCTCCGTTCTCGTGTAGCCTACATATTGCGTTTTTTTTAAATTTGCTTACCGGGCTAAAGGTTAGCATGCTTAAAATACGTAAGTCGTTTTGTTCAACAAATTTGAGTAGATAACTCAGCAGTTGTTTCCATCAGAGCAACAATTTTTGAGATAGTTATTAAAACTATTTAAAGGTTGTCAAACGATGTTTCTCGTTGTATATCCTTTAATTCTAGAGTTAAATTGATAAATAACGTGTACGAATTTGTTTAACGGATTTGTTTTGGTTACTCGACATCTCCTTTCTCGTGTAGCCTACATATTGCGTTTTTTTTTTTAATTTGCTTACCGGGCTAAAGGTTAGCATGCTTAAAAGACGTAAGTCGTTTTGTTCAACAAATTTGAGTAGATAACTCGGCAGTTGTTTGCATCAGAGCGACAATTTTTGAGATAGTTATTAAAACTGTTTAAAGGTTGTCAAACGTTGTTTCTCGTTGTATATCCTTTAATTCTATAGTTAAATGGATAAATAACGTGTACGAATTTGTTTAACGCATTAGTTTTGGTTACTCGACGTCTCCGTTCTCGTGTAGCCTACATATTGCGTTTTTTTTTTTTAATTTGCTTACCGGGCTAAAGGTTAGCATGCTTAAAATACGTAAGTCGTTTTGTTCAACAAATTTGAGTAGATAACTCAGCAGTTGTTTGCATCAGAGCGACAATTTTTGAGATAGTTATTAAAAATGTTTAAAGGTTGTCAAACGTTGTTTCTCGTTGTATATCCTTTATTTCTAGAGTTAAATTGATAAATAACGTGTACGAATTTGTTTAACGCATTTGTTTTGGTTACACGACGGCTCCGTTCTCTGTAGCCTACATATTGCGTTTTTTTTTTAATTTGCTTACCGGGCTAAAGGTTAGCATGCTTAAAATACGTAAGAAGTTTTGTTAGACAAATTTGAGTAGATAACTCTGCAGTTGTTTGCATCAGAGCGACAATTTTTGAGATAGTTATTAAAACTGTTTAAAGGTTGTCAAACGTTGTTTCTCGTTGTATATCCTTTATTTCTAGAGTTAAATTGATAAATAACGTGTACGAATTTGTTTAACGCATTTGGTTTGGTTACTCGACGGCTCCGTTCTCTGTAGCCTACATATTGCGTTTTTTTTTTAATTTGCTTACCGGGCTAAAAGTTAGCATGCTTAAAATACGTAAGTTGTTTTGTTCAACAAATTTGAGTAGATAACTCGGCAGTTGTTTGCATCAGAGCGACAATTTTTGAGATAGTTATTAAAACTGTTTAAAGGTTGTCAACCGTTGTTTCTCGTTGTATATCCTTTAATTCTAGAGCTAAATTGATAAATAACGTGTACGAATTTGTTTAACGCATTTGTTTTGGTTACTCGACGTCTCCGTTCTCGTGTAGCCTACATTGCGTTTTTTTTTAATTTGCTTACCGGGCTAAAGGTTAGCATGCTTAAAATACGTAAGTCGTTTTGTTCAACAAATTTGAGTAGATAACTCAGCAGTTGTGTGCATCAGAGCGACAATTTTTGAGATAGTTATTAAAACTGTTTAAAGGTTGTCAAACGATGTTTCTCTTTGTATATCCTTTAATTCTAGAGTTAAATTGATAAATAACGTGTACGAATTTGTTTAACGCATTTGTTTTGGTTACTCGACGTCTCCGTTCTCGTGTAGCCTACATATTGCGTTTTTTTTTTAATTTGCTTACCGGGCTAAAGGTTAGCATGCTTAAAATACGTAAGTCGTTTTGTTCAACAAATTTGAGTAGATAACTCGGCAGCTGTTTGCATCAGAGCGACAATTTTTGAGATAGTTATTAAAACGGTTTAAAGGTTGCCAAACGTTGTTTCTCGTTGTATATCCTTTAATTCTAGAGTTAAATTGATAAATACCGTGTACGAATTTGTTTAACCCATTTGTTTTGGTTACTCGACGTCTCCGTTCTCGAGTAACCTACATATTGCGTGTTTTTTTTTAATTTGCTTACCGGGCTAAAGGTTAGCATGCCTAAAATACGTAAGTCGTTGATAAATAACGTGTACGAATTTGTTTAACGCATTTGTTTTGGTTACTCGACGTCTCCGTTCTCGTGTAGCCTACATATTGCGTTTTTTTTTTTTAATTTGCTTACCGGGCTAAAGGTTAGCATGCTTAAAATACGTAAGTCGTTTTGTTCAACAAATTTTAGTAGATAACTCAGCAGTTGTTTCCATCATAGCGACAATTTTTGAGATAGTTATTAAAACTATTTAAAGGTTGTCAAACGTTGTTTCTCGTTGTATATCCTTTATTTCTAGAGTTAAATTGATAAATACCGTGTACGAATTTGTTAACCCATTTGTTTTGGTTACTCGACGTCTGCGTTCTCGTGTAGCCTACATATTGCGTTTTTTTTTAATTTGCTTACCGGGCTAAAGGTTAGCATGCTTAAAATACGTAAGTCGTTTTGTTCAACAAATTTGAGTAGATAACTCAGCAGTTGTTTGCATCAGAGCGACAATTTTTGAGATAGTTATTAAAACTATTTAAAGGTTGTCAAACGATGTTTCTCGTTGTATATCCTTTAATTCTAGAGTTAAATTGATAAATAACGTGTACGAATTTGTTTAACCCATTTGTTTTGGTTACTCGACGTCTCCGTTCTCGTGTAGCCTACATATTGTTTTTTTTTTTTAATTTGCTTACCGGGCTAAAGGTTAGCATGCTTAAAATACGTAAGTCGTTTTGTTCAACAAATTTGAGTAGATAACTCAGCAGTTGTTTCCATCAGAGCGACAATTTTTGAGATAGTTATTAAAACTGTTTAAAGGTTGCCAAACGATGTTTCTCGTTGTATATCCTTTATTTCTAGAGTTAAATTGATAAATAACGTGTACGAATTTGTTTAACGCATTTGTTTTGGTTACTCGACGGCTCCGTTCTCTGTAGCCTACATATTGCGTTTTTTTTTAATTTGCTTACCGGGCTAAATGTTAGCATGCTTAAAATACGTAAGTCGTTTTGTTCAACAAATTTGAGTAGATAAAGCAGCAGTTGTTTGCATCAGAGCGACAATTTTTGAGATAGTAATTAAAACTGTTTAAAGGTTGTCAAACGTTGTTTCTCGTTGTATATCCTTTATTTCTAGAGTTAAATTGATAAATAACTTGTACGAATTTGTTTAACGCATTTGTTTTGGTTACTCGACGGATCCGTTCTCTGTAGCCTACATATTGCGTTTTTTTTTTAATTTGCTTACCGGGATAACGGTTAGCATGCTTAAAATACGTAAGTCGTTTTGTTCAACAAATTTGAGTAGATAACTCAGCAGTTGTTTGCATCAGAGCGACAATTTTTGCGATAGGTATTAAAACTGTTTAAAGATTGTCAAACGTGGTTTCTCGTTGTATATCCTTTAATTCTAGAGTTAAGTTGATAAATAACGTGTACGAATTTGTTTAACACATTTGTTTTGGTTACTCGACGTCTCCGTTCTCGTGTAGCCTACATATTGCATTTTTTTTTATTTGCTTACCGGGCTAAAGGTTAGCATGCTTAAAATACGTAAGTCGTTTTGTTCAACAAATTTGAGTAGATAACTCAGCAGTTGTCTGCATCCGAGCGACAATTTTTGAGATAGTTATTAAAACTGTTTAAAGGTTGTCAAACGTTGTTTCTCGTTGTATATCCTTTAATTCTAGAGTTAAATTGATAAATAACGTGTACGAATTTGTTTAACGCATTTGGTTTGGTTACTCGACGGCTCCGTTCTCTGTAGCCTACATATTGCGTTTTTTTTTTAATTTGCTTACCGGGCTAAAAGTTAGCATGCTTAAAATACGTAAGTTGTTTTGTTCAACAAATTTGAGTAGATAACTCGGCAGTTGTTTGCATCAGAGCGACAATTTTTGAGATAGTTATTAAAACTGTTTAAAGGTTGTCAACCGTTGTTTCTCGTTGTATATCCTTTAATTCTAGAGCTAAATTGATAAATAACGTGTACGAATTTGTTTAACGCATTTGTTTTGGTTACTCGACGTCTCCGTTCTCGTGTAGCCTACATTGCGTTTTTTTTTAATTTGCTTACCGGGCTAAAGGTTAGCATGCTTAAAATACGTAAGTCGTTTTGTTCAACAAATTTGAGTAGATAACTCAGCAGTTGTGTGCATCAGAGCGACAATTTTTGAGATAGTTATTAAAACTGTTTAAAGGTTGTCAAACGATGTTTCTCTTTGTATATCCTTTAATTCTAGAGTTAAATTGATAAATAACGTGTACGAATTTGTTTAACGCATTTGTTTTGGTTACTCGACGGATCCGTTCTCTGTAGCCTACATATTGCGTTTTTTTTTTAATTTGCTTACCGGGCTAAAGGTTAGCATGCTTAAAATACGTAAGTCGTTTTGTTCAACAAATTTGAGTAGATAACTCAGCAGTTGTTTCCATCAGAGCGACAATTTTTGAGATAGTTATTAAAACTGTTTAAAGGTTGCCAAACGTTGTTTCTCGTTGTATATCCTTTAATTCTAGAGTTAAATTGATAAATACCATGTACGAATTTGTTTAACCCATTTGTTTTGGTTACTCGACGTCTCCGTTCTCGAGTAACCTACATATTGCGTGTTTTTTTTTAATTTGCTTACCGGGCTAAAGGTTAGCATGCCTAAAATACGTAAGTCGTTTTGTTCAACAAACTTGATTAGATAACTCAGCAGTTGTTTGCATCAGAGCGAAAATTTTTGAGATAGTTATTAAAACTGTTTAAAGGTTGTCAAACGTTGTTTCTCGTTGTATATCCTTTATTTCTAGAGTTAAATTGATAAATAACGTGTACGAATTTGTTTAACGCATTTGTTTTGGTTACTCGACGGCTCCGTTCTCTGTAGCCTACATATTGCGTTTTTTTTTTAATTTGCTTACCGGGCTAAAGGTTAGCATGCTTAAAATACGTAAGTCGTTTTGTTCAACAAATTTGAGTAGATAACTCAGCAGTTGTTTGCATCAGAGCGACCATTTTTGAGATAGTTATTAAAACTGTTTAAAGGTTGTCAAACGTGGTTTCTCGTTGTATATCCTTTAATTCTAGAGTTAAATTGATAAATAACGTGTACGAATTTGTTTAACGCATTTGTTTGGTTACTCGACGTCTCCGTTCTCGTGTAGCCTACACATTGTGTTTTTTTTAATTTGCTTACCGGGCTAAAGGTTAGCATGCTTAAAATACGTAAGTCGTTTTGTTCAACAAATTTGAGTAGATAACTCAGCAGTTGTTTGCATCAGAGCAACAATTTTTGAGATAGTTATTAAAACTATTTAAAGGTTGTCAAACGTTGTTTCTCGTTGTATATCCTTTTATCCTAGAGTTAAATTGATAAATAACGTGTACGAATTTGTTTAACGCATTTGTTTTGGTTACTCGACGTCTACGTTCTCATGTAGCCTACATATTGCGTTTTTTTTTTAATTTGCTTACCGGGCTAAAGGTTAGCATGCTTAAAATACGTAAGTCGTTTTGTTCAACAAATTTGAGTAGATAACTCGGCAGCTGTTTGCATCAGAGCGACAATTTTTGAGATAGTTATTAAAACGGTTTAAAGGTTGTCAAACGTTGTTTCTCGTTGTATATCCTTTAATTCTAGAGTTAAATTGATAAATACCGTGTACGAATTTGTTTAACCCATTTGTTTTGGTTACTCGACGTCTCCGTTCTCGAGTAGCCTACATATTGCGTTTTTCTTTAATTTGCTTACCGGGCTAAATGTTAGCATGTTTAAAATACGTAAGTCGTTTTGCTCAACAAATTTGAGTAGATAACTCAGCAGTTGTTTGCATCAGAGCGACAATTTTTGAGATAGTTATTAAAACAGTTTAAAGGTTGTCAAACGTTGTTTCTCGTTGTATATCCTTTAATTCTAGAGTTAAATTGATAAATAACGTGTACTAATTTGTTTAACCCATTTGTTTTGGTTACTCGACGGCTCCGTTCTCGTGTAGCCTACATATTGCGTTTTTTTTTGTTTTAATTTTCTTACCGGGCTAAAGGTTAGCATGCTTAAAATACGTAAGTCGTTTTGTTCAACAAATTTGAGTAGATAACTCGGCAGTTGTTTGCATCAGAGCGACAATTTTTGAGATAGTTATTAAAACTATTTAAAGGTTTTCAAACGATGTTTCTCGTTGTATATCCTTTAGTTCTAGAGTTAAATTGATAAATAACGTGTACGAATTTGTTTAACGCATTTGTTTTGGTTACTCGACGTCTCCGTTCTCGTGTAGCCTACATATTCCGTTTTTTTTTTAATTTGCTTACCAGGCTAAAGGTTAGCATGCTTAAAATACGTAAGTCGTTTTGTTCAACAAATTTGAGTAGATAACTCAGCAGTTGTTTGCATCAGAGCGACAATTTTTGAGATAGTTATTAAAACTATTTAAAGTTTGTCAAACGATGTTTCTCGTTGTATATCCTTTAATTCTAGAGTTAAATTGATAAATAACGTGTACGAATTTGTTTAACGCATTTGTTTTTTTTTACTCGACGTCTCCGTTCTCGTGTAGCCTACATATTGCGTTTTTTTTTTTAATTTGCTTACCGGGCTAAAGGTTAGCATGCTTAAAATACGTAAGTCGTTTTGTTCAACAAATTTGAGTAGATAACTCAGCAGTTGTTTCCATCAGAGCGACAATTTTTGAGATAGTTATTAAAACTATTTAAAGGTTGTCAAACGATGTTTCTCGTTGTATATCCTTTAATTCTAGAGTTAAATTGATAAATAACGTGTACGAATTTGTTTAACCCATTTGTTTTGGTTACTCCACGGCTCCGATCTCGTGTAGCCTACATATAGCCTGCATAGGCTATAGCTTACATAGGCTAAAGGTTAGCATGCTTAAAATACGTAAGTCGTTTTGTTGAACAAATTTGAGTAGATAACTCAGCAGTTGTTTACATCAGAGCGACAATTTTTGAGATAGTTATTAAAACTGTTTAAAGGTTGTCAAACGTTGTTTCTCGTTGTATATCCTTTATTTCTAGAGTTAAATTGATAAATACCGTGTACGAATTTGTTTAACCCATTTGTTTTGGTTACTCGACGTCTCCGTTCTCGTGTAGCCTACATATTGCATTTTTTTTTTAATTTGCTTACCGGGCTAAAAGTTAGCATGCTTAAAATACGTAAGTCGTTTTGTTCAACAAATTTGAGTAGATAACTCAGCAGTTTTTTCCATCAGAGCTACAATTTTTGAGATATTTATTAAAACTATTTAAAGGTTGTCAAACGATATTTCTCGTTGTATATCCTTTAATTCTAGAGTTAAATTGATAAATAACGTGTACGAATTTGTTTAACCCATTTGTTTTGGTTACTCGACGGCTCCGTTCTCGTGTAGCCTACATTTGCGTTTTTTTTTTTAATTTGCTTACCGGGCTAAAGGTTAGCATGCTTAAAATACGTAAGTCGTTTTGTTCAACAAATTTGAGTAGATAACTCAGCAGATGTTTCCATCAGAGCGACAATTTTTGAGATAGCTATTAAAACTGTTTAAAGGTTGTCAAACGTTGTTTCTCGTTGTATATCCTTTATTTCTAGAGTTAAATTGATAAATACCGTGTACGAATTTGTTTAACGCATTTGTTTTGGTTATTCGACGTCTCCGTTCTCGTGTAGCCTACATATTGTATTTTTTTTTTTTAATTTGCTTACCGGGCTAAACGTTAGCATGCTTAAAATACGTAAGTCGTTTTGTTCAACAAATTTGAGTAGACAACTCAGCAGTTGTTTGCATCAGAGCGACAATTTTTGAGATAGTTATTAAAACCATTTAAAGGTTGTCAAACGATGTTTCTCGTTGTATATCCTTTAATTCTAGAGTTAAATTGATAAATAACGTGTACGAATTTGTTTAACCCATTTTTTTTGGTTACTCGACGTCTCTGTTCTCGTGTAGCCTACATATTGTTTTTTTTTTTTAATTTGCTTACCGGGCTAAAGGTTAGCATGCTTAAAATACGTAAGTCGTTTTGTTCAACAAATTTGAGTAGATAACTCAGCAGTTGTTTCCATCAGAGCGACAATTTTTGAGATAGTTATTAAAACTGTTTAAAGGTTGTCAAACGATGTTTCTCGTTGAATATCCTTTATTTCTAGAGTTAAATTGATAAATAACGTGTACGAATTTGTTTATCGCATTTGTTTTGGTTACTCGACGGCTCCGTTCTCTGTAGCCTACATATTGCGTTTTTTTTTAATTTGCTTACCGGGCTAAAGGTTAGCATGCTTAAAATACGTAAGTCGTTTTGTTCAACAAATTTGAGTAGATAACTCAGCAGTTGTTTGCATCAGAGCGACAATTTTTGAGATAGTTATTAAAACTGTTTAAAGGTTGTCAAACGTGGTTTCTCGTTGTATATCCTTTAATTCTAGAGTTAAATTGATAAATAACGTGTACGAATTTGTTTAACGCATTTGTTTTGGTTACTCGACGTCTCCGTTCTCGTGTAGCCTACATATTGCGTTTTTTTTTTAATTTGCTTACCGGGCTTAAAGTTAGCATGCTTAAAATACGTAAGTCGTTTTGTTCAATAAATTTGAGTAGATAACTCAGCAGTTGTTTCCATCAGAGCGACAATTTTTGAGATAGTTATTAAAACTGTTTAAAGGTTGTCAAACGATGTTTCTCGTTGTATATCCTTTAATTCTAGAGTTAAATTGATAAATAACGTGTACGAATTTGTTTAACGCATTTGTTTTGGTTACTCGACGGCTCCGTTCTCTGTAGCCTACATATTGCGTTTTTTTAATTTGCTTACCGGGCTAAAGGTTAGCATGCTTAAAATACGTAAGTCGTTTTGTTCAACAAATTTGAGTAGATAACTCAGCAGTTGTTTGCATCAGAGCGACAATTTTTGAGATAGTTATTAAAACTGTTTAAAGGTTGTCAAACGTGGTTTCTCGTTGTATATCCTTTAATTCTAGAGTTAAATTGATAAATAACATGTACGAATTTGTTTAACGCATTTGTTTTGGTTACTCGACGTCTCCGTTCTCGTTTAGCCTACATATTACGTTTTTTTTTAATTTGCTTACCGGGCTAAAGGTTAGCATGCTTAAAATACGTAAGTCGTTTTGTTCAACAAATTTGAGTAGATAACTCAGCAGTTGTTTGCATCAGAGCGACAATTTTTGAGATAGTTATTAAAACTGTTTAAAGGTTGTCAAACGTGGTTTCTCGTTGTATATCCTTTAATTCTAGAGTTAAATTGATAAATAACGTGTACGAATTTGTTTAACGCATTTGTTTTGGTTACTCGACGTCTCCGTTCTCGTGTAGCCTACATATTGCGTTTTTTTTTTAATTTGCTTACCGGGCTTAAAGTTAGCATGCTTAAAATACGTAAGTCGTTTTGTTCAATAAATTTGAGTAGATAACTCAGCAGTTGTTTGCATCAGAGCGAAAATTTTTGAGATAGTTATTAAAACTGTTTAAAGGTTGTCAAACGTGGTTTCTCGTTGTATATCCTTTAATTCTAGAGTTAAATTGATAAATAACGTGTACGAATTTGTTTAACGCATTTGTTTGGTTACTCGACGTCTCCGTTCTCGTGTAGCCTCCATATTGCGTTTTTTTTAATTTGCTTACCGGGCTAAAGGTTAGCATGCTTAAAATACGTAAGTCATCTTGTTCAACAAATTTGAGTAGATAACTCAGCAGTTGTTTGCATCAGAGCGACAATTTTTGAGATAGTTATTAAAACTGTTTAAAGGTTGTCAAACGTTTTTTCTCGTTGTATATCCTTTAAGTCTAGAGTTAAATTGATAAATAACGTGTACGAATTTGTTTTGGTTACTCGACGGCTCCGTTCTGGTGTAGCCTACATATTGCGTTTTTTTTTTTAATTTGCTTACCGGGGTAAAGGTTAGCATGCTTAGAATACGTAAGTCGTTTTGTTCAACAAATTTGAGTAGATAAACTCAGCAGTTGTTTCCATCAGAGCGACAATTTTTGAGATAGTTATTAAAACTATTTAAAGGTTGTCAAACGATGTTTCTCGTTGTATATCCTTTAATTCTAGAGTTAAATTGATAAATAACGTGTACGAATTTGTTTAACGCATTTGTTTTGCTTACTCGACGGGTCCGTTCTCGTGTAGCCTACATATTGCATTTTTTTTAATTTGCTTACCGGGCTAAAGGTTAGCATGCTTAAAATACGTAAGTCGTTTTGTTCAACAAATTTGAGTAGATAACTCGGCAGTTGTTTGCATCAGAGCGACAATTTTTGAGATAGTTATTAAAATTGTTTAAAGGTTGTCAAACGTTGTTTGTCGTTGTATATCCTTTATTTCTAGAGTTAAATTGATAAATACCGTGTACGAATTTGTTTAACCCATTTGTTTTGGTTACTCGACGTCTCCGTTCTCGTGTAGCCTACATATTGCGTTTTTTTTAATTTGCTTACCGGGCTAAAGGTTAGCATGCTTAAAATACGTAAGTCGTTTTGTTCAACAAATTTGAGTAGATAACTCGGCAGTTGTTTGCATCAGAGCGACAATTTTTGAGATAGTTATTAAAACTGTTTAAAGGTTGTCAAACGTTGTTTCTCGTTGTATATCCTTTAATTCTAGAGTTAAATTGATAAATAACGTGTACGAATTTGTTTAACGCATTTTTTTGGTTACTCGACGTCTCCGTTCTCGTGTAGCCTACATATTGCGTTTTTTTTTTAATTTGCTTACCGGGCTAAAGGTTAGCATGCTTAAAATACGTAAGTCGTTTTGTTCAACAAATTTGAGTAGATAACTCGGCAGTTGTTTGCATCAGAGCGACAATTTTTGAGATAGTTATTAAAACTGTTTAAAGGTTGTCAAACGATGTTTCTCGTTGTATATCCTTTAATTCTAGAGTTAAATTGATAAATAACGTGTACGAATTTGTTTAAAGCATTTGTTTTGGTTACTCGACGTCTCCGTTCTCGTGTAGCCTACATATTGCGTTTTTTTTTTAATTTGCTTACCGGGCTAAAGGTTAGCATGCTTAAAATACGTAAGTCGTTTTGTTCAACAAATTTGAGTAGATAACTCGGCAGTTGTTTGCATCAGAGCGACAACTTTTGAGATAGTTATTAAAACTATTTAAAGGTTGTCAAACGTGGTTTCTCGTTGTATATCCTTTAATTCTAGAGTTAAATTGATAAATAACGTGTACGAATTTGTTTAACGCATTTTTTTGGTTACTCGACGTCTCCGTTCTCGTGTAGCCTACATATTGCGTTTTTTTTTTTAATTTGCTTACCGGGCTAAAGGTTAGCATGCTTAAAATACGTAAGTCGTTTTGTTCAACAAATTTGAGTAGATAACTCGGCAGTTGTTTGCATCAGAGCGACAATTTTTGAGATAGTTATTAAAACTGTTTAAAGGTTGTCAAACGTTGTTTGTCGTTGTATATCCTTTATTTCTAGAGTTAAATTGATAAATACCGTGTACGAATTTGTTTAACCCATTTGTTTTGGTTACTCGACGTCTCCGTTCTCGTGTAGCCTACATATTGCGTTTTTTTTTAATTTGCTTACCGGGCTAAAGGTTAGCATGCTTAAAATACGTAAGTCGTTTTGTTCAACAAATTTGAGTAGATAACTCGGCAGTTGTTTGCATCAGAGCGACAACTTTTGAGATAGTTATTAAAACTGTTTAAAGGTTGTCAAACGTGGTTTCTCGTTGTATATCCTTTAATTCTAGAGTTAAATTGATAAATACCGTGTACGAATTTGTTTAACCCATTTGTTTTGGTTACTCGACGTCTCCGTTCTCGTGTAGCCTACATATTGCGTTTTTTTTTAATTTGCTTACCGGGCTAAAGGTTAGCATGCTTAAAATACGTAAGTCGTTTTGTTCAACAAATTTGAGTAGATAACTCGACAGTTGTTTGCATCAGAGCGACAACTTTTGAGATAGTTATTAAAACTGTTTAAAGGTTGTCAAACGTTGTTTGTCGTTGTATATCCTTTATTTCTAGAGTTAAATTGATAAATACCGTGTACGAATTTGTTTAACCCACTTGTTTTGGTTACTCGACGGCTCCGTTCTCGTGTAGCCTACAGATTACGTTTTTTTTTTTAATTTGCTTACCGGGCTAAAGGTTAGCATGCTTAAAATACGTAAGTCCTTTTGTTCAACAAATTTGAGTAGATAACTCAGCAGTTGTTTGCATCAGAACGACAATTTTTGAGATAGTTATTAAAACTATTTAAAGGTTGTCAAACGATGTTTCTCGTTGTATATCCTTTAATTCTAGAGTTAAATTGATAAATAACGTGTACGAATTTGTTTATTGCATTTGTTTTGGTTACTCGACGGCTCCATTCTCGTGTAGCCTACATATTGCGTTTTTTTTTTTTTTTTAATTTGCTTACCGGGCTAAAGGTTATCATGCTTAAAATACGTAAGTCGTTTTGTTCAACAAATTTGAGTAGATAAACTCAGCAGTTGTTTCCATCAGAGCGACAATTTTTGAGATAGTTATTAAAACTATTTAAAGGTTGTCAAACGATGTTTCTCGTTGTATATCCTTTAATTCTAGAGTTAAATTGATAAATAACGTGTACGAATTTGTTTAACACATTTGTTTTGGTTACTCGACGTCTCCGTTCTCGTGTAGCCTACATAATGCGTTTTTTTTTTATTTGCTTACCGGGCTAAAGGTTACCATGATAAAAATACGTAAGTCGTTTTGTTCAACAAATTTGAGTAGATAACTCAGCAGTTTTTTCCATCAGAGCGACAATTTTTGAGATAGTTATTAAAACTGTTTAAAGGTTGTCAAACGAAGTTTCTCGTTGTATATTCTTTAATTCTAGAGTTAAATTGATAAATACCATGTACGAATTTGTTTAACCCACTTGTTTTGGTTACTCGACGGCTCCGTTCTCGTGTAGCCTACAGATTACGTTTTTTTTTTTAATTTGCTTACCGGGCTAAAGGTTAGCATGCTTAAAATACGTAAGTCGTTTTGTTCAACAAATTTGAGTAGATAACTCAGCAGTTGTTTCCATCAGAGCGACAATTTTTGAGATAGTTATTAAAACTGTTTAAAGGATGTCAAACGTGGTTTCTCGTTGCATATCCTTTATTTCTAGAGTTAAATTGATAAATAACATGTACGAATTTGTAAATTTAATTTGCCGGCTTGAGGTCTGATGTTTTGAAAAATAAAACACAGATGTTTTAAATTTTTTACCAATGTATTTCGGTTATGCACGATAACCGTCCTCAGGGTGAACTATAAACAAACAGAACATAAAATAACATATAATTTACATCAAACAACAATTAACAATTAATAACAAAACTTCTTAAACATTGAAAACATACATTTTTGACACGTCTTTCCCTTTGTACGTGGAGTTGTTAACTATTTTGGTTTTTTATTAGATGCCTATAGGAGAGCGCGGTGTTTGCTACATCTGTTTTGTAGTTAATTCTTGTGTTAGTTGATGTGTTTAGTATATGTAGCATTTCCAGTGTGAATCTCTTTCCATATTGTTGTTCTTGTTGAAGTACTATTGTTTTTTCGAAATTCGGGCAGTGCTTTCTCGTTGCACAATGGGTCATAATTGCGGTTTTTTGGTTATTTATATTTAAATCATTACAATATTTAAAATCTGATTTATGTTGTGCTAATCGAGTCTTTAATTTAGATTTAGTTGTTCCAACATATATTTTGTTGCATAATTCTTTGCCGTTTCCGTTACACGGGATTTGATAAATAATGTTGCTTTTTTCCATTTGCGGTATTTTCGATTTCGTTTGGTTAAACACACTTTTTAAAGTGCTCATAGGCTTGTGTGCTATTTTAATATCTTCTTTATTATAGATGTCAGATGTTGATAGGCGCTCAGATAATTTAGGTACATAAGTTAACGACTTGAATATTTTCGGGTTTTCCTCTCTACGTTGACTATTTGGTGATTTATATCTTTTTAAAAGAGTTTTTATAATTTTATCAGGAAAATCATTGGCTTTTAACAATATCTTTATTTCATTTTTTATGTCCTTATGGTAAGTGTCATCTCTAATATTCATCATTCGTCTTATACAGCCCATTGCCGTATTTATGATCATGTTTTTGGGATATTTAGAATAATAATTTATAAGTCTACCCGATGTTATGGACTTCTTATACCACATTAACTTCAGTTGATTTCCTCGTCGTATTACTATTGAATCTAGATAGGGTAATTTTCCGTCGTCCTCGAGTTCCGTAGTGAATTTAGTATTTTTGTCAAAAGAATTTAGTGCGTCAAGTATGTTTTGTACCTCGTTTTCATTGATTATTGCAAAAAGATCGTCCACGTATTTAGTTAATAATCTTGGGTTTCGTGCTAATTTGTTCATCGCATTGTCCAACAGTTCTTCCATTACAATATCTGCAATTATTGGGGAGGTTGGTGATCCCATCGGTAATCCTTTTAGTTGTGTATATATTGTTTCATTATATTTAAAATACCGATTATCTTTAATGCAGGACTTTAATATTTCTATGAACATTTTCTTAGGTATTTTCGTATATTTTTCTATTGTTGTCCACTTATTTCTTATTATGTCAAGTTCTAGATGTGTCGGTATACTAGGGAACAATGAAACTGCGTCAAAGGATATCATCTTTTCATCGTCATAAATATAAGAGTTATTGATCTTTTCTTTAAAGTCTTCTGTGTTCTTTATATTATATAATGGACTGGTGGTGACGTTTTTTAAAATATCTGCACCGTATTTGCAGAGTGCGTGTGCTGGTGATCCCGTGGCCGAGCATATCGGTCTTAATGGTGTTCCTTCCTTGTGGATTTTCGGCAATCCATATATCCGTGGTGGTAGTGCCGTTGTAGTCAAAGTTTATTTCTATCTGCCTTCGAAATTAATTCCATTTTAAAAAGTTTATCTACAAGACTATTATTTTTATTTTGTAATTTTAAAGTGGGATCTTGTCTCTGAATGCTATACATCGTCAGGTCATTTAATATTTCATCCATTTTATTGTTATAGTCATTGAGTTCAATTGCTACCGTTTTGTTTCCCTTGTCAGAAGTTAAAATACGAATCTTGTCATTTTTATTTAGAAATTTACGTGTCCGTCCCACAGTATTTAGTATTGCACGATCTATTGCACTTTGCCGTGTTGTTGTTGTATGATCTTTTATCAATATTGCTCGCGTTTCCTTTTGTTGCTCTTTGGTTTTGTGTGTTTGTATTAAATTCTCACCGTCAGCTATGTATTTGAATAATGGAAAGCTCTTATTTTCTATTGGGATCGCGAACTTTGGACCCTTCGATAATAGAGCTTTTATATCAGCTGGAAATTCTACTTTGGTTTTGTTTACAAACCACTCATCGCTTTTGCTCGCATTTGTTTTGGTTACTCGACGTCTCCGTTCTCGTGTAGCCTACATATTGCGTTTTTTTTAAATTTGCTTACCGGGCTAAAGGTTAGCATGCTTAAAATACGTAAGTCGTTTTGTTCAACAAATTTGAGTAGATAACTCAGCAGTTGTTTGCATCAGAGCGACAATTTTTGAGATAGTTACTAAAACTGTTTAAAGGTTGTCAAACGTTGTTTCTCGTTGTATATCCTTTAATTCTAGAGTTAAATTGATAAATAACGTGTACGAATTTGTTTAACGCATTTGCTTTGGTTACTCGACGTCTCCGTTCTCGTGTAGCCTACATATTGCGTTTTTTTTTTTTTTAATTTGCTTACCGGGCTAAAGGTTAGCATGCTTAAAATACGTAAGTCGTTTTGTTCAACAAATTTGAGTAGATAACTCAGCAGTTGTTTGCATCAGAGCGACAATTTTTGAGATAGTTATTAAAACTGTTTAAAGGTTGTCAAACGATGTTTCTCGTTGTATATCCTTTAGTTCTAGAGTTAAATTGATAAATACCGTGTACGAATTTGTTTAACCCATTTGTTTTGGTTACTCGACGGCTCCTTTCTCGTGTAGCCTACATATTGCGTTTTTTTTTTAATTTGCTTACCGGGCTAAAGGTTAGCATGCTTAAAATACGTAAGTCGTTTTATTCAACAAATTTGAGTAGATAACTCAGCAGTTGTTTGCATCAGAGCGACAATTTTTGAGATAGTTATTAAAACTGTTTAAAGGTTGTCAAATGTTGTTTCTCGTTGTATATCCTTTATTTCTAGAGTTAAATTGATAAATACCGTGTACGAATTTGTTTAACCCATTTGTTTTGGTTACTCGACGGCTCCGTTCTCCTGTAGCCTACATATTGCGATTTTTTTTTTAATTTGCTTACCGGGCTAAAGGTTAGCATGCTTAAAATACGTAAGTCGTTTTGTTCAACAAATTTGAGTAGATAACTCAGCAGTTGTTTGCATCAGAGCGACAATTTTTGAGATAGTTATTAAAACTGTTTAAAGGTTGTCAAACGATGTTTCTCGTTGTATATCCTTTAATTCTAGAGTTAAATTGATAAATAACGTGTACGAATTTGTTTAACGCATTTGCTATGGTTACTCGACGTCTCCGTTCTCGTGTAGCCTACATATTGCGTTTTTTTTTAAATTTGCTTACCGGGCTAAAGGTTAGCATGCTTAAAATACGTAAGTCGTTTTGTTCAACAAATTTGAGTAGATAACTCAGCAGTTGTTTGCATCAGAGCGACAATTTTTGAGATAGTTATTAAAACTGTTTAAAGGTTGTCAAACGTTGTTTCTCGTTGTATATCCTTTAATTCTAGAGTTAAATTGATAAATAACGTGTACGAATTTGTTTAACCCATTTGTTTTGGTTACTCGACAGCTCCTTTCTCGTGTAGCCTACATATTGCATTTTTTTTTTTTTAATTTGCTTACCAGGCTAAAGGTTAGCATGCTTAAAATACGTAAGTCGTTTTGTTCAACAAATTTGAGTAGATAACTCAGCAGTTGTTTGCATCAGAGCGACAATTTTTGAGATAGTTATTAAAACTGTTTAAAGGTTGTCAAACGATGTTTCTCGTTGTATATCCTTTAATTCTAGAGTTAAATTGATAAATAACGTGTACGAATTTGTTTAACGCATTTGTTATGGTTACTCGACGTCTCCGTTCTCGTGTAGCCTACATATTGCGTTTTTTTTTTAAATTTGCTTACCGGGCTAAAGGTTAGCATGCTTAAAATACGTAAGTCGTTTTGTTCAACAAATTTGAGTAGATAACTCAGCAGTTGTTTGCATCAGAGCGACAATTTTTGAGATAGTTATTAAAACTGTTTAAAGGTTGTCAAACGATGTTTCTCGTTGTATATCCTTTAATTCTAGAGTTAAATTGATAAATAACGTGTACGAATTTGTTTAACCCATTTGTTTTGGTTACTCGACAGCTCCTTTCTCGTGTAGCCTACATATTGCATTATTTTTTTTTTTAATTTGCTTACCAGGCTAAAGGTTAGCATGCTTAAAATACGTAAGTCGTTTTGTTCAACAAATTTGAGTAGATAACTCAGCAGTTGTTTGCATCAGAGCGACAATTTTTGAGATAGTTATTAAAACTGTTTAAAGGTTGTCAAACGTTGTTTCTCGTTGTATATCCTTTAATTCTAGAGTTAAATTGATAAATAACGTGTACGAATTTGTTTAACGCATTTGCTTTGGTTACTCGACGTCTCCGTTCTCGTGTATCCTACATATTGCGTTTTTTTTTTTTAATTTGCTTACCGGGCTAAAGGTTAGCATGCTTAAAATACGTAAGTCGTTTTATTCAACAAATTTGAGTAGATAACTCAGCAGTTGTTTGCATCAGAGCGACAATTTTTGAGATAGTTATTAAAACTGTTTAAAGGTTGTCAAACGTTGTTTCTCGTTGTATATCCTTTATTTCTAGAGTTAAATTGATAAATACCGTGTACGAATTTGTTTAACCCATTTGTTTTGGTTACAAGACGGCTCCGTTCTCGTGTAGCCTACATATTGCGTTTTTTTTTTAATTTGCTTACCGGGCTAAAGGTTAGCATGCTTAAAATACGTAAGTCGTTTTGTCCAACAAATTTGAGTAGATAACTCAGCAGTTGTTTGCATCAGAGCGACAATTTTTGAGATAGTTATTAAAACTGTTTAAAGGTTGTCAAACGTTGTTTCTCGTTGTATATCCTTTAATTCTAGAGTTAAATTGATAAATAACGTGTACGAATTTGTTTAACCCATTTGTTTTGGTTACTCGACGGCTCCGTTCTCGTGTAGCCTACATATTGCGTTTTTTTTTTAATTTGCTTACCGGGCTAAAAGTTAGCATGCTTAAAATACGTAAGTCGTTTTGTTCAACAAATTTGAGTAGATAACTCAGCAGTTGTTTGCATCAGAGCGACAATTTTTGAGATAGTTATTAAAACTATTTAAAGGTTGTCAAACGTTGTTTCTCGTTGTATATCCTTTAATTCTAGAGTTAAATTTAAAAAATTACGTGTACGGATTTGTTTAACGCATTTGTTTTGGTTACTCGATGGCTCCGTTCTCGTGTAGCCTACATATTGCGTTTTTTTTTTTAATTTGCTTACCGGGCTAAAGGTTAGCATGCTTAAAATACGTAAGTCGTTTTGTTCAACAAATTTGAGTAGATAACTCGGCAGTTGTTTGCATCAGAGCGACAATTTTTGAGATAGTTATTAAAACTATTTAAAGGTTGTCAAACGTTGTTTCTCGTTGTATATCCTTTAATTCTAGAGTTAAATTTAAAAAATTACGTGTACGGATTTGTTTAACGCATTTGTTTTGGTTACTGGATGGCTCCGTTCTCGTGTAGCCTACATATTGCGTTTTTTTTTTAATTTGCTTACCGGGCTAAAGGTTAGCATGCTTAGAATACGCAAGTCGTTTTGTTCAACAAATTTGAGTAGATAACTCAGCAGTTGTTTACATCAGAGCGACAATTTTTGAGATAGTTATTAAAACTGTTTAAAGGTTGTCAAACGATGTTTCTCGTTGTATATCCTTTAATTCTAGAGTTAAATTGATAAATAACGTGTACGAATTTGTTTAACGCATTTGTTATGGTTACTCGACGTCTCCGTTCTCGTGTAGCCTACATATTGCGTTTTTTTTTAAATTTGCTTACCGGGCTAAAGGTTAGCATGCTTAAAATACGTAAGTCGTTTTGTTCAACAAATTTGAGTAGATAACTCAGCAGTTGTTTGCATCAGAGCGACAATTTTTGAGATAGTTATTAAAACTGTTTAAAGGTTGTCAAACGTTGTTTCTCGTTGTATATCCTTTAATTCTAGAGTTAAATTGCTAAATAACGTATACGAATTTGTTTAACGCATTTGCTTTGGTTACTCGACGTCTCCGTTCTCGTGTAGCCTACATATTGCGTTTTTTTTTTTTTTAATTTGCTTACCGGGCTAAAGGTTAGCATGCTTCAAATACGTAAGTCGTTTTGTTCAACAAATTTGAGTAGATAACTCAGCAGTTGTTTGCATCAGAGCGACAATTTTTGAGATAGTTATTAAAACTGTTTAAAGGTTGTCAAACGTTGTTTCTCGTTGTATAACCTTTATTTCTAGAGTTAAATTGATAAATACCGAGTACGAATTTGTTTAACCCATTTGTTTTGGTTACTCGACGGCTCCGTTCTCGTGTAGCCTACATATTGCGTTTTTTTTTTTAATTTGCTTACCGGGCTAAAGGTTAGCATGCTTAAAATACGTAAGTCGTTTTGTTCAACAAATTTGAGTAGATAACTCAGCAGTTGTTTGCATCAGAGCGACAATTTTTGAGATAGTTATTAAAACTGTTTAAAAGTTGTCAAACGTTGTTTCTCGTTGTATATCCTTTAATTCTAGAGTTAAATTGATAAATAACGTGTACGAATTTGTTTAACCCATTTGTTTTGGTTACTCGACGGCTCCTTTCTCGTGTAGCCTACATATTGCGTTTTTTTTTTTAATTTGCTTACCGGGCTAAAGGTTAGAATGCTTAAAATACGTAAGTCATTTTGTTCAACAAATTTGAGTAGATAACTCAGCAGTTGTTTGCATCAGAGCGACAATTTTTGAGATAGTTATTAAAACTGTTTAAAGGTTGTCAAACGATGTTCCTCGTTGTATATCCTTAAATTTAAAAAATTACGTGTACGGATTTGTTTAACGCATTTGTTTTGGTTACTCGATGGCTCCGTTCTCGTGTAGCCTACATATTGCGTTTTTTTTTTTTAATTTGCTTACCGGGCTAAAAGTTAGCATGCTTAAAATACGTAAGTCGTTTTGTTCAACAAATTTGAGTAGATAACTCAGCAGTTGTTTGCATCAGAGCGACAATTTTTGAGATAGTTATTAAAACTATTTAAAGGTTGTCAAACGTTGTTTCTCGTTGTATATCCTTTAATTCTAGAGTTAAATTTAAAAAATTACGTGTACGGATTTGTTTAACGCATTTGTTTTGGTTACTCGATGGCTCCGTTCTCGTGTAGCCTACATATTGCGTTTTTTTTTTTTAATTTGCTTACCGGGCTAAAGGTTAGCATGCTTAAAATACGTAAGTCGTTTTGTTCAACTAATTTGAGTAGATAACTCGGCAGTTGTTTGCATCAGAGCGACAATTTTTGAGATAGTTATTAAAACTATTTAAAGGTTGTCAAACGTTGTTTCTCGTTGTATATCCTTTAATTCTAGAGTTAAATTTAAAAAATTACGTGTACGGATTTGTTTAACGCATTTGTTTTGGTTACTGGATGGCTCCGTTCTCGTGTAGCCTACATATTGCGTTTTTTTTTTAATTTGCTTACCGGGCTAAAGGTTAGCATGCTTAGAATACGCAAGTCGTTTTGTTCAACAAATTTGAGTAGATAACTCAGCAGTTGTTTACATCAGAGCGACAATTTTTGAGATAGTTATTAAAATTGTTTAAAGGTTGTCAAACGATGTTTCTCGTTGTATATCCTTTAATTCTAGAGTTAAATTGATAAATAACGTGTACGAATTTGTTTAACGCATTTGTTATGGTTACTCGACGTCTCCGTTCTCGTGTAGCCTACATATTGCGTTTTTTTTTTAAATTTGCTTACCGGGCTAAAGGTTAGCATGCTTAAAATACGTAAGTCGTTTTGTTCAACAAATTTGAGTAGATAACTCAGCAGTTGTTTGCATCAGAGCGACAATTTTTGAGATAGTTATTAAAACTGTTTAAAGGTTGTCAAACGTTGTTTCTCGTTGTATATCCTTTAATTCTAGAGTTAAATTGATAAATAACGTATACGAATTTGTTTAACGCATTTGCTTTGGTTACTCGACGTCTCCGTTCTCGTGTAGCCTACATATTGCGTTTTTTTTTTTTTAATTTGCTTACCGGGCTAAAGGTTAGCATGCTTCAAATACGTAAGTCGTTTTGTTCAACAAATTTGAGTAGATAACTCAGCAGTTGTTTGCATCAGAGCGACAATTTTTGAGATAGTTATTAAAACTGTTTAAAGGTTGTCAAACGATGTTTCTCGTTTTATATCCTTTAGTTCTAGAGTTAAATTGATAAATACCGTGTACGAATTTGTTTAACCCATTTGTTTTGGTTACTCGACGGCTCCTTTCTCGTGTAGCCTACATATTGCGTTTTTTTTTTAATTTGCTTACCGGGCTAAAGGTTAGCATGCTTAAAATACGTAAGTCGTTTTATTCAACAAATTTGAGTAGATAACTCAGCAGTTGTTTGCATCAGAGCGACAATTTTTGAGATAGTTATTAAAACTGTTTAAAGGTTGTCAAACGTTGTTTCTCGTTGTATATCCTTTATTTCTAGAGTTAAATTGATAAATACCGAGTACGAATTTGTTTAACCCATTTGTTTTGGTTACTCGACGGCTCCGTTCTCGTGTAGCCTACATATTGCGTTTTTTTTTTTAATTTGCTTACCGGGCTAAAGGTTAGCATGCTTAAAATACGTAAGTCGTTTTGTTCAACAAATTTGAGTAGATAACTCAGCAGTTGTTTGCATCAGAGCGACAATTTTTGAGATAGTTATTAAAACTGTTTAAAGGTTGTCAAACGATGTTCCTCGTTGTATATCCTTTAACTCTAGAGTTAAATAGATAAATACCGTGTACGAATTTGTTTAACCCATTTGTTTTGGTTACTCGACGGCTCCGTTCTCGTGTAGCCTACATATTGCGTTTTTTTTTTTAATTTGCTTACCGGGCTAAAGGTTAGCATGCTTAAAATATGTAAGTCGTTTTGTTCAACAAATTTGAGTAGATAACTCAGCAGTTGTTTGCATCAGAGCGACAATTTTTGAGATAGTTATTAAAACTGTTTAAAGGTTGTCAAACGATGTTTCTCGTTGTATATCCTTTAGTTCTAGAGTTAAATTGATAAATACCATGTACGAATTTTTTTAACCCATTTGTTTTGGTTACTCGACGGCTCCTTTCTCGTGTAGCCTACATATTGCGTTTTTTTTTTTAATTTGCTTACCGGGCTAAAGGTTAGCATGCTTAAAATACGTAAGTCGTGTTATTCAACAAATTTGAGTAGATAACTCAGCAGTTGTTTGCATCAGAGCGACAATTTTTGAGATAGTTATTAAAACTGTTTCAAGGTTGTCAAACGTTGTTTCTCGTTGTATATCCTTTCTTTCTAGAGTTAAATTGATAAATACCGTGTACGAATTTGTTTAACCCATTTGTTTTGGTTACTCGACGGCTCCGTTCTCGTGTAGCCTACATATTGCGTTTTTTTTTTTAATTTGCTTACCGGGCTAAAGGTTAGCATGCTTAAAATACGTAAGTCGTTTTGTTCAACAAATTTGAGTAGATAACTCAGCAGTTGTTTGCATCAGAGCGACAATTTTTGAGATAGTTATTAAAACTGTTTAAAGGTTGTCAAACGATGTTCCTCGTTGTATATCCTTTAATTCTAGAGTTAAATTGATAAATACCGTGTACGAATTTGTTTAACCCATTTGTTTTGGTTACTCGAGGGCTCCGTTCTCGTGTAGCCTACATATTGCGTTTTTTTTTTTAATTTGCTTACCGGGCTAAAGGTTAGCATGCTTAAAATATGTAAGTCGTTTTGTTCAACAAATTTGAGTAGATAACTCAGCAGTTGTTTGCATCAGAGCGACAATTTTTGAGATAGTTATTAAAACTGTTTAAAGGTTGTCAAACGTTGTTTCTCGTTGTATATCCTTTAATTCTAGAGTTAAATTGATAAATACCGTGTACGAATTTATTTAACCCATTTGTTTTGGTTACTCGACGGCTCCGTTCTCGTGTAGCCTACATATTGCGTTTTTTTTTTTTTAATTTGCTTACCGGGCTAAAGGTTAGCATGCTTAAAATATGTAAGTCGTTTTGTTCAACAAATTTGAGTAGATAACTCAGCAGTTGTTTGCATCAGAGCGACAATTTTTGAGATAGTTATTAAAACTGTTTAAAGGTTGTCAAACGTTGTTTCTCGTTGTATATCCTTTAATTCTAGAGTTAAATTGATAAATATCGTGTACGAATTTATTTAACCCATTTGTTTTGGTTACTCGACGGCTCCGTTCTCGTGTAGCCTACATATTGCGTTTTTTTTTTTTAATTTGCTTACCGGGCTAAAGGTTAGCATGCTTAAAATACGTAAGTCGTTTTGTTCAAAAAATTTGAGTAGATAACTCAGCAGTTGTTTGCATCAGAGCGACAATTTTTGAGATAGTTATTAAAACTATTTAAAGGTTGTCAAACGTTGTTTCTCGTTGTATATCCTTTAATTCTAGAGTTAAATTGATAAATACCGTGTACGAATTTATTTAACCCATTTGTTTTGGTTACTCGACGGCTCCGTTCTCGTGTAGCATACATATTGCGTTTTTTTTTTTAATTTGCTTACCGGGCTAAAGGTTAGCATGCTTAAAATATGTAAGTCGTTTTGTTCAACAAATTTGAGTAGATAACTCAGCAGTTGTTTGCATCAGAGCGACAATTTTTGAGATAGTTATTAAAACTGTTTAAAGGTTGTCAAACGTTGTTTCTCGTTGTATATCCTTTAATTCTAGAGTTAAATTGATAAATAACGTGTACGAATTTGTTTAACCCATTTGTTTTGGTTACTCGACGGCTCCGTTCTCGTGTAGCCTACATATTGCGTTTTTTTTTTAATTTGCTTACCGGGCTAAAAGTTAGCATGCTTAAAATACGTAAGTCGTTTTGTTCAACAAATTTGAGTAGATAACTCAGCAGTTGTTTGCATCAGAGCGACAATTTTTGAGATAGTTATTAAAACTGTTTAAAGGTTGTCAAACGTTGTTTCTCTTTGTATATCCTTTAATTCTAGAGTTAAATTGATAAATACCGTGTACGAATTTGTTTAACCCATTTGTTTTGGTTACTCGACGGCTCCGTTCTCGTGTAGCCTACATATTGCGTTTTTTTTTTTAATTTGCTTACCGGGCTAAAGGTTAGCATGCTTAAAATACGTAAGTCGTTTTGTTCAACAAATTTTAGTAGATAACTCGGCAGTTGTTTGTATCAGAGCGACAATTTTTGAGATAGTTATTAAAACTATTTAAAGGTTGTCAAACGTTGTTTCTCGTTGTATATCCTTTAATTCTATAGTTAAATTTAAAAAATAACGTGTACGAATTTGTTTAACGCATTTGTTTTGGTTACTCGATGGCTCCGTTCTCGTGTAGCCTACATATTGCGTTTTTTTTTTTTTAATTTGCTTACCGGGCTAAAGGTTAGCATGCTTAAAATATGTAAGTCGTTTTGTTCAACAAATTTGAGTAGATAACTCAGCAGTTGTTTGCATCAGAGCGACAATTTTTGAGATAGTTATTAAAACTGTTTAAAGGTTGTCAAACGATGTTTCTCGTTGTATATCCTTTAATTCTAGAGTTAAATTGATAAATAACGTGTACGAATTTGTTTAACGCATTTGTTTTGGTTACTCGATGGCTCCGTTCTCGTGTAGCCTACATATTGCGTTTTTTTTTTTTTAATTTGCTTACCGGGCTAAAGGTTAGCATGCTTAAAATACGTAAGTCGTTTTGTTCAACAAATTTGAGTAGATAACTCAGCAGTTGTTTGCATCAGAGCGACAATTTTTGAGATAGTTATTAAAACTGTTTAAAGGTGGTCAAACGATGTTTCTCGTTGTATATCCTTTAATTCTAGAGTTAAATTGATAAATAACATGTACGAATTTGTTTAACCCATTTGTTTTGGTTACTCGACGGCTCCGTTCTCGTGTAGCCTACATATTGCGTTTTTTTTTTAATTTGCTTACCGGGCTAAATGTTAGCATGCTTAAAATACGTAAGTCGTTTTGTTCAACAAATTTGAGTAGATAACTCAGCAGTTGTGTGCATCAGAGCGACAATTTTTGAGATAGTTATTAAAACTGTTTAAAGGTTGTCAAACGATGTTTATCGTTGTATATCCTTTAATTCTAGAGTTAAATTGATAAATAACGTGTACGAATTTGTTTAACGCATTTGTTTTGGTTACTCGACGGCTCCGTTCTCGTGTAGCCTACATATTGCGTGTTTTTTTAATTTGCTTACCGGTCTAAAGGTTAGCATGCTTAAAATATGTAAGTCGTTTTGTTCAACAAATTTGAGTAGATAACTCAGCAGTTGTTAGCATTAGAGCGACAATTTTTGAGATAGTTATTAAAACTGTTTAAAGGTTGTCAAACGTTGTTTCTCGTTGTATATCCTTTAATTCTAGAGTTAAATTAATAAATACCGTGTACGAATTTGTTTAACCGATTTGTTTTTGTTACTCGACGGCTCCGTTCTCGTGTAGCCTACATATTGCGTTTTTTTTTTAATTTGCTTACCGGGCTAAAGGTTAGCATGCTTAAAATACGTAAGTCGTTTTGTTCAACAAATTTGAGTAGATAACTCAGCAGTTGCTTCCATCAGAGCGACAATTTTTGAGATAGTTATTAAAGCTGTTTAAAGGTTGTCAAACGTTGTTTCTCGTTGTATATCCTTTAATTCTAGAGTTAAATTGATAAATAACGTGTACGAATTTGTTTAACCCATTTGTTTTGGTTATTCGACGGCTCCTTTCTCGTGTAGCCTACATATTGCGTTTTTTTTTTTTTATTTGCTTACCGGGCTAAAGGTTAGCATGCTTAAAATACGTAAGTCGTTTCGTTCAACAAATTTGAGTAGATAACTCAGCAGTTGTTTGCATCAGAGCGACAATTTTTGAGATAATTATTAAAACTGTTTAAAGGTTTTTAAAGGTTGTTTCTCGTTGTATATCCTTCAATTCTAGAGTTAAATTCATAAATACCGTGTACGAATTTGTTTAACCCATTTGTTTTGGTTACTCGACGGCTCCGTTCTCGTGTAGCCTACATATTGCGTTTTTTTTTTTTAATTTGCTTACCGGGCTAAAGGTTAGCATGCTTAAAATACGTAAGTCGTTTTGTTCAACAAATTTGAGTAGATAACTCAGCAGTTGTTTCCATCAGAGCGGCAATTTTTGAGATAGTTATTAAAACTGTTTAAAGGTTGTCAAACGTTTTTTCTCGTTGTATATCCTTTAATTCTAGAGTTAAATTGATAAATACCGTGTACGAATTTGTTTAACCCATTTGTTTAGGTTACTCGACGGCTCCGTTCTCGTGTAGCCTACATATTGCGTTTTTTTTTAATTTGCTTACCGGGCTAAAGGTTAGCATGCTTAAAATACGTAAGTCGTTTTGTTCAACAAATTTGAGTAGATAACTCAGCAGTTGTTTGCATCATAGCGACAATTTTTGAGAAAGTTATTAAAACAGTTTAAAGGTTGTCAAACGTTGTTTCTCGTTGTATATCCTTTAATTCTAGAGTTAAATTGATAAATACCGTGTACGAATTTGTTTAACCCATTTGTTTTGGTTACTCGACGGCTCCGTTCTCGTGTAGCCTACATATTGCGTTTTTTTTTAATTTGCTTACCGGGCTAAAGGTTAGCGTGCTTAAAATACGTAAGTCGTTTTGTTCAACAAATTTGAGTAGATAACTCAGCAGTTGTTTGCATCAGAGCGAACATTTTTGAGATAGTTATTAAAACTGTTTAAAGGTTATCAAACGTTTTTTCTTGTTTTATATCCTTTAATTCTAGAGTTAAATTGATAAATACCGTGTACGAATTTGTTTAACCCATTTGTTTAGGTTACTCGGCGGCTCCGTTCTCGTGTAGCCTACATATTGCGTTTTTTTTAAATTTGCTTACCGGGCTAAAGGTTAGCATGCTTAAAATACGTAAGTCGTTTTGTTCAACAAATTTGAGTAGATAACTCGGCAGTTGTTTGCATCAGACCGATAATTTTTGAGATAGTTATTAAAACTGTTTAAAGGTTGTCAAACCTTGTTTCTCGTTGTATATCCTTAAATTCTAGAGTTAAATTGATAAATACCGTGTACGAATTTGTTTAACCCATTTGTTTTGGTTACTCGACGGCTCCGTTCTCGTGTACCTACATATTGCGTTTTTTTTTAATTTGCTTACCGGGCTAAAGGTTAGCATGCTTAAAATACGTAAGTCGTTTTGTTCAACAAATTTGAGTAGATAACTCAGCAGTTGTTTGTATCAGAGCGACAATTTTTGAGATAGGTATTAAAACTGTTTAAAGGTTGTCAAACGTTGTTTCTCGTTGTATATCCTTTAATTCTAGAGTTAGATTGATAAATACCGTGTACGAATTTGTTTAACCCATTTGTTTTGGTTACTCGACGACTCCGTTCTCGTGTAGCCTACATATTGCGTTGTTTTTTTTAATTTGCTTACCGGGCTAAAGGTTAGCATGTTTAAATACGCAAGTCGTTTTGCTCAGCAAATTTGAGTAGATAACTCAGCAGTTGTTTGCATCAGAGCGACAATTTTTGAGATAGTTACTAAAACTGTTTAAAGGTTGTCAAACGTTGTTTCTCGTTGTATATCCTTAATTTCTAGAGTTAAATTGATAAATACCGTGTACGAATTTGTTTAACCCATTTGTTTTCGTTACTCGATGGCTCCGTTCTAGTGTAGTCTACATATTGCGTTTTTTTTTAATTTGCTTAACGGGCTAAAGATTAGCATGCTTAAAATACGTAAGTCGTTTTGTTCAAAAAAATTTGAGTAGATAACTCAACAGTTGTTTGCATCAGAGTGACAATTCTTGTGTACGAATTTGTTTAACCCATTTGTTTTGGTTACTCGACGGCTCCGTTCTCGTGTACCTACATATTGCGTTTTTTTTTAATTTGCTTACCGGGCTAAAGGTTAGCATGCTTAAAATACGTAAGTCGTTTTGTTCAACAAATTTGAGTAGATAACTCAGCAGTTGTTTGTATCAGAGCGACAATTTTTGAGATAGGTATTAAAACTGTTTAAAGGTTGTCAAACGTTGTTTCTCGTTGTATATCCTTTAATTCTAGAGTTAAATTGATAAATACCGTGTACGAATTTGTTTAACCCATTTGTTTTGGTTACTCGACGGCTCCGTTCTCGTGTAGCCTACATATTGCGTTTTTTTTTTTAATTTGCTTACCGGGCTAAAGGTTAGCATGCTTAAAATACGTAAGTCGTTTTGTTCAACAAATTTTAGTAGATAACTCGGCAGTTGTTTGTATCAGAGCGACAATTTTTGAGATAGTTATTAAAACTATTTAAAGGTTGTCAAACGTTGTTTCTCGTTGTATATCCTTTAATTCTATAGTTAAATTTAAAAAATAACGTGTACGAATTTGTTTAACGCATTTGTTTTGGTTACTCGATGGCTCCGTTCTCGTGTAGCCTACATATTGCGTTTTTTTTTTTTTAATTTGCTTACCGGGCTAAAGGTTAGCATGCTTAAAATATGTAAGTCGTTTTGTTCAACAAATTTGAGTAGATAACTCAGCAGTTGTTTGCATCAGAGCGACAATTTTTGAGATAGTTATTAAAACTGTTTAAAGGTTGTCAAACGATGTTTCTCGTTGTATATCCTTTAATTCTAGAGTTAAATTGATAAATAACGTGTACGAATTTGTTTAACGCATTTGTTTTGGTTACTCGATGGCTCCGTTCTCGTGTAGCCTACATATTGCGTTTTTTTTTTTTTTAATTTGCTTACCGGGCTAAAGGTTAGCATGCTTAAAATACGTAAGTCGTTTTGTTCAACAAATTTGAGTAGATAACTCAGCAGTTGTTTGCATCAGAGCGACAATTTTTGAGATAGTTATTAAAACTGTTTAAAGGTGGTCAAACGATGTTTCTCGTTGTATATCCTTTAATTCTAGAGTTAAATTGATAAATAACATGTACGAATTTGTTTAACCCATTTGTTTTGGTTACTCGACGGCTCCGTTCTCGTGTAGCCTACATATTGCGTTTTTTTTTTTAATTTGCTTACCGGGCTAAATGTTAGCATGCTTAAAATACGTAAGTCGTTTTGTTCAACAAATTTGAGTAGATAACTCAGCAGTTGTGTGCATCAGAGCGACAATTTTTGAGATAGTTATTAAAACTGTTTAAAGGTTGTCAAACGATGTTTATCGTTGTATATCCTTTAATTCTAGAGTTAAATTGATAAATAACGTGTACGAATTTGTTTAACGCATTTGTTTTGGTTACTCGACGGCTCCGTTCTCGTGTAGCCTACATATTGCGTGTTTTTTTAATTTGCTTACCGGTCTAAAGGTTAGCATGCTTAAAATATGTAAGTCGTTTTGTTCAACAAATTTGAGTAGATAACTCAGCAGTTGTTAGCATTAGAGCGACAATTTTTGAGATAGTTATTAAAACTGTTTAAAGGTTGTCAAACGTTGTTTCTCGTTGTATATCCTTTAATTCTAGAGTTAAATTAATAAATACCGTGTACGAATTTGTTTAACCGATTTGTTTTTGTTACTCGACGGCTCCGTTCTCGTGTAGCCTACATATTGCGTTTTTTTTTTAATTTGCTTACCGGGCTAAAGGTTAGCATGCTTAAAATACGTAAGTCGTTTTGTTCAACAAATTTGAGTAGATAACTCAGCAGTTGCTTCCATCAGAGCGACAATTTTTGAGATAGTTATTAAAGCTGTTTAAAGGTTGTCAAACGTTGTTTCTCGTTGTATATCCTTTAATTCTAGAGTTAAATTGATAAATAACGTGTACGAATTTGTTTAACCCATTTGTTTTGGTTATTCGACGGCTCCTTTCTCGTGTAGCCTACATATTGCGTTTTTTTTTTTTATTTGCTTACCGGGCTAAAGGTTAGCATGCTTAAAATACGTAAGTCGTTTCGTTCAACAAATTTGAGTAGATAACTCAGCAGTTGTTTGCATCAGAGCGACAATTTTTGAGATAATTATTAAAACTGTTTAAAGGTTTTTAAAGGTTGTTTCTCGTTGTATATCCTTCAATTCTAGAGTTAAATTCATAAATACCGTGTACGAATTTGTTTAACCCATTTGTTTTGGTTACTCGACGGCTCCGTTCTCGTGTAGCCTACATATTGCGTTTTTTTTTTTTAATTTGCTTACCGGGCTAAAGGTTAGCATGCTTAAAATACGTAAGTCGTTTTGTTCAACAAATTTGAGTAGATAACTCAGCAGTTGTTTCCATCAGAGCGGCAATTTTTGAGATAGTTATTAAAACTGTTTAAAGGTTGTCAAACGTTTTTTCTCGTTGTATATCCTTTAATTCTAGAGTTAAATTGATAAATACCGTGTACGAATTTGTTTAACCCATTTGTTTAGGTTACTCGACGGCTCCGTTCTCGTGTAGCCTACATATTGCGTTTTTTTTTAATTTGCTTACCGGGCTAAAGGTTAGCATGCTTAAAATACGTAAGTCGTTTTGTTCAACAAATTTGAGTAGATAACTCAGCAGTTGTTTGCATCATAGCGACAATTTTTGAGAAAGTTATTAAAACAGTTTAAAGGTTGTCAAACGTTGTTTCTCGTTGTATATCCTTTAATTCTAGAGTTAAATTGATAAATACCGTGTACGAATTTGTTTAACCCATTTGTTTTGGTTACTCGACGGCTCCGTTCTCGTGTAGCCTACATATTGCGTTTTTTTTTAATTTGCTTACCGGGCTAAAGGTTAGCGTGCTTAAAATACGTAAGTCGTTTTGTTCAACAAATTTGAGTAGATAACTCAGCAGTTGTTTGCATCAGAGCGAACATTTTTGAGATAGTTATTAAAACTGTTTAAAGGTTATCAAACGTTTTTTCTTGTTTTATATCCTTTAATTCTAGAGTTAAATTGATAAATACCGTGTACGAATTTGTTTAACCCATTTGTTTAGGTTACTCGGCGGCTCCGTTCTCGTGTAGCCTACATATTGCGTTTTTTTTAAATTTGCTTACCGGGCTAAAGGTTAGCATGCTTAAAATACGTAAGTCGTTTTGTTCAACAAATTTGAGTAGATAACTCGGCAGTTGTTTGCATCAGACCGACAATTTTTGAGATAGTTATTAAAACTGTTTAAAGGTTGTCAAACCTTGTTTCTCGTTGTATATCCTTAAATTCTAGAGTTAAATTGATAAATACCGTGTACGAATTTGTTTAACCCATTTGTTTTGGTTACTCGACGGCTCCGTTCTCGTGTACCTACATATTGCGTTTTTTTTTAATTTGCTTACCGGGCTAAAGGTTAGCATGCTTAAAATACGTAAGTCGTTTTGTTCAACAAATTTGAGTAGATAACTCAGCAGTTGTTTGTATCAGAGCGACAATTTTTGAGATAGGTATTAAAACTGTTTAAAGGTTGTCAAACGTTGTTTCTCGTTGTATATCCTTTAATTCTAGAGTTAGATTGATAAATACCGTGTACGAATTTGTTTAACCCATTTGTTTTGGTTACTCGACGACTCCGTTCTCGTGTAGCCTACATATTGCGTTGTTTTTTTTAATTTGCTTACCGGGCTAAAGGTTAGCATGTTTAAATACGCAAGTCGTTTTGCTCAGCAAATTTGAGTAGATAACTCAGCAGTTGTTTGCATCAGAGCGACAATTTTTGAGATAGTTACTAAAACTGTTTAAAGGTTGTCAAACGTTGTTTCTCGTTGTATATCCTTAATTTCTAGAGTTAAATTGATAAATACCGTGTACGAATTTGTTTAACCCATTTGTTTTCGTTACTCGATGGCTCCGTTCTAGTGTAGTCTACATATTGCGTTTTTTTTTAATTTGCTTAACGGGCTAAAGATTAGCATGCTTAAAATACGTAAGTCGTTTTGTTCAAAAAAATTTGAGTAGATAACTCAACAGTTGTTTGCATCAGAGTGACAATTCTTGAGATAGTTATTAAAACTGTTTAAAGGTTGTCAAACGTTGTTTCTCGTTGTATATCCTTTATTTCTAGAGTTAAATTAATAAATACCGTGTACGAATTTGTTTAACCCATTTGTTTTGGTTACTCGACGGCTCCGTTCTAGTGTAGCCTACATATTGCTTTTTTTTAAATTTGCTTACCGGGCTAAAGGTTAGCATGTTTAAAATACGCAAGTCGTTTTGCTCAACAAATTTGAGTAGATAACTCAGCAGTTGTTTGCATCAGAGCGGCAATTTTTTAGATAGTTATTAAAACTGTTTAAAGGTTGACAAACGTTGTTTCTCGTTGTATATCCTTTAATTCTAGAGTTAGATTGATAAATACCGAGTACGAATTGGTTTAACCCATTTGTTTTGGTTACTCGACGGCTCCGTTCTCGTGTAGCCTACATATTGCGTTGTTTTTTTTAAATTTGCTTACCGGGCTAAAGGTTAGCATGCTTAAAATACGGAAGTCGTTTTGTTCAACAAATTTGAGTAGATAACTCAGCAGTTGTTTGCATCAGAGCGACAATTTTTGAGATAGTTATTAAAACTGTTTAAATGTTGTCAAACGTTGTTTCTCGTTGTATATCCTTTAATTCTAGAGTTAAATTGATAAATACCGTGTACGAATTTGTTTAACCCATTTGTTTTGGTTATTCGACGGCTCCGTTCTCGTGTAGCCTACATATTGCGTTTTTTTTTTTTTTAATTTGCTTACCGGGCTAAAGATTAGCATGCTTAAAATACGTAAGTCGGATTGTTCAACAAATTTGAGTATATAACTCAGCAGTTTTAAGTGCCTTAGAAAAGGATTCACTTAAATAATATATTTAAGAAAATAATTTATTTCATAAAACAATATTTTTTGAACAACTCAACTTTTTTTAATCAAAAAAATCTTTTCAATATTTTTACAAAAAACTCTTAGCATATTTGTTCAAAAGAAATAATAAAAAAGTACAGTGTATTGACAACAAGTATAGGCGCCACACTACTTCCCCGCCAGACTAGCGCAAGTACATTTAAAGCTAGTTGAATTTATTCGTGGGACTATTGATCGAAAGTAGTTGATAAAAATGCTGGCTTTAGACGATCTAGTGAAACATTGACTGGCTTTCCTTTGATAATAATTGTGTAAAATTTCGAATAACGTTTTTTGACCTTATGCGGACCATCATATGGTGGAGTAAGTGCAGGGGAAATCGCATCATTTCGAACAAAAACATGCGTGGAATTCATTAAATTTGAATTGACAAAAGGCTTTTTAACTGTATGATGTGCCGTATCCGATGGACGCATGGATCGCATTATATCTGTTAAGTTTTTTACAAACTCGTTCTGTGGAATGAATTTACTGTCGGTAAATATTTCGCCCGGCAGCCTTAGTGAAGCACCAAAAACCATTTCAGCAGGGCTGGCTCCAATATCTGGTCTATACGTAGACCGAAGACCCAGAAGAATGAGAGGTAGATGTTGAGACCAATTGTTGGTGTTGAAACACATTAAAGATGCCTTTAATGTACGATGCCATCGTTCTATTAAACCATTCGCTTGCGGATGATAAGCTGTTGTTTTGATATGGTTGATTCCAAGAAGTTTTGATAACTCAGTAAAAAGTGTGGATGTAAACTGCCTTCCTTGATCGGAAGTAATGCGAAATGGTACTCCAAACCTTGAAAACCAATCACTTACGAGTTTGCTTGCTACAGTTTCCGCGCTGATATCAGTAATTGGAAAAGCTTCAGGCCATCTTGAGAATCGATCAATAACAGTAAGACAATAACGATATCCATTTGATGGGGGTAAAGGACCAATTAAATCAATATTAATGTGCTCAAAGCGCTGAGATGGAAGTACGTACCGATGTAAAGGTGTCGATGTGTGTGTTTGTATTTTTGCGCGTTGGCAATTGATGCAGTTCTTAACGAAAATTGCAATATCTTTTTGCATATGCGGCCACACGAAACGTTCACGAATGGTTTTAGAAGTAGCTTTGATACCGGTGTGTGCTAAGTTGTGTATTTTTGCAATTAAATTGTCTCTGCAAGGACGTGGTATGAACGGCCGTACATAAGATGTCGAAAAATCGCAAACGAGAGGATTGGACAACTGCGGAAAGTTTAAAGGTTTGAGCTGAAGAGAGGTTGTTTTAGAGTCAAGAAAAGCTTTTAGTTCCGCGCATTTGCGCTGTTCTTTTGCTATAGCATCAAAATCTATAACTGTACTCATCGATTGCAAAGCATTTACTCGGGATAATGTATCAGCTGTAATGTTATCTTTTCCCGGAACATGTTTAATGCATGTTGAGAATTGGCCTATGAAATCTAAGTGACGAATTTGACGAGGTGTTGATGAGTCTTGTTTTTTCAAGAAAGCAAATGTTAACGGTTTGTGATCTGTCCAAATGACGAAATCGCGTCCTTCTAAAGCATACCTAAAATGTTTTACAGCTAAATATATTGCCAATAACTCACGATCATATGTGCTATATTTTTGTTGAGCAGCGGACAGTTTTTTCGAAAAGAAACCAAGTGGCTGTGGTTGATTTTTGACAATTTGATGTAAAGCCGCACCAACGGCCGTATCACTAGCATCGCAGCATAACACAATTTCTGCTTTGGGTTGAGGGTGATTCAAAAGAGTAAAGTTGGCAAGACTCTGCTTACATTGCTCGAAGTGATGTTTTGTTTCTGGCGTCCATGCAATTAGGCTTTTGTCTTTTTTCTTGTTTCCTGGAATTAACTTGATAAGGGGTTGTTGATGTACAATTGCATGCGGAATGAATCTCCTATAAAAATTTATCATGTTCAGAAAACTTTTAAGTTCAAAAACTTTCGTGGGTATCGGATAATTCACGATGGCTTCAATTTTTGCTGGATTTGGTGTTATGCCTGTACTGGAAATCACATGTCCTAAGAAAAGTATTTCAGACTTTCCAAATTCACATTTTGAGGGATTAATGGTGAGGCTAAAGAGACGCAACCTTTCAAAAACTTTACGCAAATGTTGTAAATGTTCAGCTGATGATGACGACGCTACACAAATGTCATCCAGATAGCAAAATGTGAATTCTAAACCTGCTAAAACTTCATGCATGAAACGCTGGAATGTCTGTGCTGCGTTACAAAGGCCAAATGTCATACGAGTAAACTCGAAAAGGCCAAAAGGTGTTATTATAGCCGTCTTCGGAATATCCTGCGTTCTAATCGGAATTTGATTATAAGCACGATTTAAATCGATTTTACTAAAAATACACTTTCCGTACATAATATTACTAATGTCTTGCATGTGTGGCAAGGGATATTTATCTGGCATCGTTTGTGCGTTGAGTGCTCTATAGTCCCCGCAAGGCCGCCAAGATCCGTTAGGTTTACGAACCATATGAAGTGGTGAGGCATACGGACTTTTCGATGGTCTACATATGCCAAGCTGCATAAGGAAAAAAAATTCTTCCTTTGCAGCTTTCAATTTCTCGTCAGTGAGTCGACGAGGTTTTGCCGTGACAGGTGGACCATGTGTTTCAATTACATGCTCGGTTGCTGTAGATGAGGACGATGAAATTTTGTTTAACTGCGTTATGTCAGAAAATTCAGCTAAGAGCTGACTATAGGGTGAGGATGAATCACACGTCTTGATTGAACTGTAATTTTTGCTTAACCTGTTGATACCTTTCGTTTGAAATTTAGTGAGTGAATCGACGATAGACGAGTTTTTAATATCAACAACTAACCCGAAATTATTTAAAAAATCAGCCCCAATTATATTGTAATCCGTGGATGCTATTACAAACGTCCATTCGAATTTTCGTTTAAGTCCAAAATCAATCGGCATTCGAATGGTGCCAAAAGTTGGAATAGGGCTGTTGTTTGCTGCGAAAAGTAAGGGAGAAGTTCTTGTCAAATTTCCAATACCCGAGGAAGAAATCAATGAAACATCTGCGCCAGTATCGATTAAAAACTTGCGTTTGGTGGAGCGATCTGTGATAAAAAGACGTTTCGAAAAAAACAAGTTGTTAGAAAATCCAGAGCTTGTTGCAATTTGATCATCGACGACGCTATTAAATGACGTCGTCGACGAAACTAGTTTTTTTGATAAGAACAGGGTTTCTTGCACTGATTTGCTTTTTCACCAAATTTTGTGTGATACCAGCACACATCGGCAGTTTTTATGTTAACAGGCGATGATAATTTTGAAGTTTGAGCATCGCTTCTGAGTAACTGATTAAGTTTACTTTCCAAACGATCAATGGACTGCTCAATTTGTGAAAATCGATCGTGGTTATGGCGATTACTACTGTGATGAACAGCTTCGACATGTTGTTGCGTGCCTACAGCTTCAACATTGCTGTTACGCATAGTGTCAATTATCTCATCAGCAATTTTAGCAAGGCTTTCAACTGACATGGACGGTTGGGTTTTACTTACACCAACAATTACTGCACGTGCTGCAGTTGGTAAACGTTGCAGCCAAAAGTCTTTTATAATTTGTTGATCACGCGTAACATTAGTCCTTTGAAGCTGTGTCAACATATGACTTGGTTTGTTGTCACCTAATTGTATACCGGAGGACAATTGCTCTAGACGAGTTAAAGATGACGCTGAAAATTTATCAATGAGAGTTTGTTTAAGGACTCCGAACTTGTTGCTGATTGGTGGATTGTCGATAACATCATAAGCTTGATCGAAAAGGCGCTCATCTAAATTGACGATGGTGGCGTTAAACTTATCTTCATCCTGCTGCAATCCATGAATCTGAAAGTATGCTTCTAGTCGAATAAACCATGATTGGATATTAGTTACTGCATATCCTTGTAGTTTTGGTGGCTGTGATTTAATTAACACGGCGGCTGCTGCACTTGATGGGTTGACCATGATGTTGGATGCATCAGCAAAATGTTCCTCTTGTTCCATTTCATGCTGATCAAGTTGTGGCTGTTCGGATTCGTAAAAACCACGGCTCGTGAAACTTCTGGTTACTGGCGCTAGATGCGGAGAGTTGAACATGCTTGAATAATATTAACAAATCACGTCGGGGTCACCAATTAAGTGCCTTAGAAAAGGATTCACTTAAATAATATATTTAAGAAAATAATTTATTTCATAAAACAATATTTTTTGAACAACTCAACTTTTTTTAATCAAAAAAATCTTTTCAATATTTTTACAAAAAACTCTTAGCATATTTGTTCAAAAGAAATAATAAAAAAGTACAGTGTATTGACAACAAGTATAGGCGCCACAAGTTCTTTGCATCAGAGCGACTATTTTTGAGATAGTTATTAAAACTGTTTAAAGGTTGTCAAACGTTGTTTCTCGTTGTATATCCTTTAATTCTAGAGTTAAATTGATAAATAACGTGTACGAATTTGTTTAACCCATTTGTTTTGGTTACTCGACGGCTCCGTTCTCGTGTAGCCTACATATTGCGTTTTTTTTTTAATTTGCTTACCGGGCTAAAGGTTAGCATGCTTAAAATACGTAAGTCGTTTTGCTAAACAAATTTGAGTAGATAACTCAGCAGTTGTTTGCATCAGAGCGACAATTTTTTAGATAGTTATTAAAACTGTTTAAAGGTTTTCAAACGTTGTTTCTCGTTGTCGACAATTTTTGAGATAGTTATTAAAACTTTTTAAAGGTTGTCAAACGTTGTTTCTCGTTGTATATCCTTTAATTCTAGAGTTAAATTGATAAATACCGTGTACGAATTTGTTTAACCCATTTGTTTAGGTTACTAGACGGCTCCGTTCTCGTGTAGCCTACATATTGCGTTTTTTTTTTTAATTTGCTTACCGGGCTAAAGGTTAGCATGCTTAAAATACGTAAGTCGTTTTGTTCAACAAATTTGAGTAGATAACTCAGCAGTTGTTTGCATCAGAGCGACAATTTTTGAGAAAGTTATTAAAACAGTTTAAAGGTTGTCAAACGTTGTTTCTCGTTGTATATCCTTTAATTCTAGAGTTAAATTGATAAATAACGTGTACGAATTTGTTTAACCCATTTGTTTTGGTTACTCGACGGCTCCGTTCTCGTGTAGCCTACATATTGCGTTTTTTTTTTAATTTGCTTACCGGGCTAAAGGTTAGCATGCTTAAAATACGTAAGCCGTTTTGTTCAAACTCAGCAGTTGTTTGCATCAGAGCGACAATTTTTGAGATAGTTATTAAAACTGTTTAAAGGTTGTCAAACGTTGTTTCTCGTTGTATATCCTTTAATTCTAGAGTTAAATTGATAAATACCGTGTACGAATTTGTTTAACCCATTTGTTTTGGTTACTCGACGGCTCCGTTCTCGTGTAGCCTACATATTGCGTTTTTTTTTTAATTTGCTTACCGGGCTAAAGGTTAGCATGCTTAAAATACGTAAGTCGTTTTGTTCAAACTCAGCAGTTGTTTGCATCAGAGCGACAATTTTTGAGATAGTTATTAAAACTGTTTAAAGGTTGTCAAACGTTGTTTCTCGTTGTATATCCTTTAATTCTAGAGTTAAATTGATAAATACCGTGTACGAATTTGTTTAACCCATTTGTTTAGGTTACTCGACGGCTCCGTTCTCGTGTAGCCTACATATTGCGTTTTTTTTTAATTTGCTTACCGGGCTAAAGGTTAGCATGCTTAAAATACGTAAGTCGTTTTGTTCAAACTCAGCAGTTGTTTGCATCAGAGCGACAATTTTTGAGATAGTTATTAAAACTGTTTAAAGGTTGTCAAACGTTGTTTCTCGTTGTATATCCTTTAATTCTAGAGTTAAATTGATAAATAACGTGTACGAATTTGTTTAACCCATTTGTTTTGGTTACTCGACGGCTCCGTTCTCGTGTAGCCTACATATTGCGTTTTTTTTAATTTGCTTACCGGGCTAAAGGTTAGCATGCTTAAAATACGTAAGTCGTTTTGCTAAACAAATTTGAGTAGATAACTCAGCAGTTGTTTGCATCAGAGCGACAATTTTTTAGATAGTTATTAAAACTGTTTAAAGGTTTTCAAACGTTGTTTCTCGTTGTCGACAATTTTTGAGATAGTTATTAAAACTTTTTAAAGGTTGTCAAACGTTGTTTCTCGTTGTATATCCTTTAATTCTAGAGTTAAATTGATAAATAACGTGTACGAATTTGTTTAACCCATTTGTTTTGGTTACTCGACGGCTCCGTTCTCGTGTAGCCTACATATTGCGTTTTTTTTTTTAATTTGCTTACCGGGCTAAAGGTTAGCATGCTTAAAATACGTAAGTCGTTTTGTTCAAACTCAGCAGTTGTTTGCATCAGAGCGACAATTTTTGAGATAGTTATTAAAACTGTTTAAAGGTTGTCAAACGTTGTTTCTCGTTGTATATCCTTTAATTCTAGAGTTAAATTGATAAATACCGTGTACGAATTTGTTTAACCCATTTGTTTAGGTTACTCGACGGCTCCGTTCTCGTGTAGCCTACATATTGCGTTTTTTTTTAATTTGCTTACCGGGCTAAAGGTTAGCATGCTTAAAATACGTAAGTCGTTTTGTTCAACAAATTTGAGTAGATAAATCAGCAGTTGTTTGCATCAGAGCGACAATTTTTGAGAAAGTTATTAAAACAGTTTAAAGGTTGTCAAACGTTGTTTCTCGTTGTATATCCTTTAATTCTAGAGTTAAATTGATAAATACCGCGTACGAATTTGTTTAACCCATTTGTTTTGGTTACTCGACGGCTCCGTTCTCGTGTAGCCTACATATTGCGTTTTTTTTTAATTTGCTTACCGGGCTAAAGGTTAGCATGCTTAAAATACGTAAGTCGTTTTGTTCAACAAATTTGAGTAGATAACTCAGCAGTTGTTTGCATCAGAGCGACAATTTTTGAGATAGTTATTAAAACTGTTTAAAGGTTATCAAACGTTGTTTCTTGTTTTATATCCTTTAATTCTAGAGTTAAATTGATAAATACCGTGTACGAATTTGTTTAACCCATTTGTTTAGGTTACTCGACGGCTCCGTTCTCGTGTAGCCTACATATTGCGTTTTTTTTAAATTTGCTTACCGGGCTAAAGGTGAGCATGCTTAAAATACGTAAGTCGCTTTGTTCAACAAATTTGAGTAGATAACTCGGCAGTTGTTTGCATCAGAGCGACAATTTTTGAGATAGTTATTAAAACTGTTTAAAGGTTGTCAAACGTTGTTTCTTGTTGTATGTCCTTTAATTCTAGAGTTAAATTGATAAATACCGTGTACGAATTTGTTTAACCCATTTGTTTTGGTTACTCGACGGCTCCGTTCTCGTGTAGCCTACAAATTGCGTTTTTTTAAAATTTGCTTACCGGGCTAAAGGTTAGCATGCTTAAAATACGTAAGTCGTTTTGTTCAACAAATTTGAGTAGATAACTCGGCAGTTGTTTGCATCAGAGCGACAATTTTTGAGATAGTTATTAAAACTGTTTAAAGGTTGTCAAACGTTGTTTCTTGTTGTATATCCTTTAATTCTAGAGTTAAATTGATAAATACCGTGTACGAATTTGTTTAACCCATTTGTTTCGGTTACTCGACGGCTCCGTTCTCGTGTAGCCTACATATTGCGTTTTTTTTTTTTTTTTAATTTGCTTACCGGGCTAAAGGTTAGCATGCTTAAAATACGTAAGTCGTTTTGTTCAACAAATTTGAGTAGATAACTCGGCAGTTGTTTGCATCAGAGCGACAATTTTTGAGATAGTTACTAAAACTGTTTAAAGGTTGTCAAACGTTGTTTCTCGTTGTATATCCTTTAATTCTAGAGTTAAATTGATAAATACCGTGTACGAATTTGTTTAACCCATTTGTTTTGGTTACTCGACGGCTCCGTTCTCGTGTAGCCTACATATTGCGTTTTTCTTTTTTATAATTTGCTTACCGGGCTAAAGGTTAGCATGCTTAAAATAAGTATGTCGTTTTGTTCAACAAATTTGAGTAGATAGCTCAGAAGTTGTTTGCATCATAGTGACAATTTTTTAGATAGTTATTAAAACTGTTTAAAGGTTGTCAAACGTTGTTTCTCGTTGTATATCCTTAATTTCTAGAGTTAAATTGATAACTACCGGGTACGAATTTGTTTAACCCATTTGTTTTGGTTACTCGACGGCTCCGTTCTCGTGTAGTCTACATATTGCGTTTTTTTAATTTGCTTACCGGGCTAATGAAGCGGTAGAAGTAGGTCGAAGGCAGTTCAAAAGGTTTGCTGCGAGAAACCCTCGGTTCTGCAACCGGTACGAGGAGGAAGAAGCGTCGAATGGCAGAATGAAGAGGCAACGTTCGGCAGAAGGCGACAAGCCTGCTTTCAAGAGGCAGAAAGGACCCAGTCCTAGAGCCGCGAGGCAGGGCAGTCGCATAGACAAGACAAGTAGGCCCAAAGCTGTAAGACAGATGGGTTCCAATAGCGAGGTAGCAACTACCTCGAAAGCTGCCAGTCAGAGGGAAGTTCCAACTACGGAAGTAGGAGATAAGCCAAAGGGAGATAACGCTAAGACTCCGGCTTTCTCGGAGGCGCTAAAGGGAGTTAACGCGAAGACTCCGGTGTTCTCGGAGGTTCTAAAGGGAGATAACACTAAGACTCCTGCTTTTCCCGAGAAGATGAGTGATGTGGCAAAGCAGTCACTGACTGTGGCGCTGGTTGATCGTAGCAGTCCGTTCGGACAAATGACTACTGAAAGGTGGAGATCTGTGGAAAGGGAGCTTATTAGCTTAATGCTTAAGATGATGCGGGAACAACCAAGTAAGCCCCTTCCAACCTTTGATTCGGGGGGATGGTATAATGGTGTGAAGATGATAGCGTGCGACAATATCGCGAGCTTGCGGTGGCTGCAGGAAGTCGTTCCAAACCTCCAAAGGCAAGGCACGAACGCGCGGTTTGAGGTGGTGGATAAAGCGCAAATCCCCACGGTACCAAAAGTTAAGGTATGGATACCATGCGTGATGAAGTCGGAGGATACACTGCGACTTCTGCAGAATCAGAATCCGAACATACCGACACAGGATTGGAAGGTACTTACTGTATCTCGGCCTACCGAGGATGGTCAGTTCTACATCTTCCAAATAAACAAGCAGGCGGAGGATATTTTGTACACGCAGCTTGGCAAAATGTCCTTTGGCACTGGCAAAATTTACATGCGACTCAGGAAAAGAAGTCCCGAGGATAAAAATCCTAACACGCTGGAAGTGGGCGAAGTCGAAAAGGACCTCAGAAGCCTAAGGGAAAAAAGACAGGTGGAGGTCCCCGACGTCACCACGAACGTGCTAGAAGAGGACCAACCGCTAAATGGTGCTGTGACTCGCACAGAGGAACACACGGCACAACATTCACGAGGGGCTGAAGGGGGCCTCGAATACTCTAAACCAAAAGGGCAAGAGGAGGACGACGACGTCAAGACGAAGGTGCTGGAGGGGGACAAACAGCCCAATGGTGCTGCGAGTCCTACAGATAAACCTCCAACACAGTAAAGTGGCGTCGAGCGAACTCCTCCTAACCCTTGAGGAGGGTTCGTTTGACGTGGCGCTGATCCAGGAGCCGTGGCTCTCATCGGGAGGAAAGGTTTCTGGACTTAGCGCGCGCGGGTTTGGCGTTTACTACGCACAATCGGAAGGACGGGTGCGAGCTGTAGTAATGGTAAGGAAAGAGCTGCATTCATATATGCTGCCTAATTACACCACCGAGGATCTCGTAGCGGTGGCCGTTGAGCAAAAGAATAAGCAGGCATTTATCCTGGCGTCCTGCTACATGGCCCATGCTGCGGAGGTTCCACCGATGGAGTGCAAAAGGCTAGTACAGGAGGAAGGGCGCAAAGGGCGGTTGGTCATAGGCGCATATGCAAATGCGCACCACAATGCGTGGGGAGGAGCAGATACGAACGAGAGAGGAGAATCTCTATTTTGTTACATCCTGCAAACCAATTTGTAGATAGCCAACAGGGGAAATGTTCCTACATACATTGGTCCAACATCCAGCAATGTTCTGGATATTACATTGAGCTCCGAGCGTGATATATCAAGGTATGATTGGATGGTTCTCGATAGACCATCCTTCTCCGACCATGCGTATATAAGCTTCAGCATCCCACTAAAGAGGGTAGAGAAGGGAGGAACCTTTAGAAACCCTAGGGCAACGAATTGGACTAAATTCCAGAAACATGTAGAAACGAAACTGGGACAACCCAAAGAGGTTGCTAATGTAGAGGAACTGGAGGAGTCGAATGAATTCCTAACAAGGACGCTTATGACTGCGTATAACAAAGCTTGCCCTCTAAGAAGATTCAGAGGAAAAGCAAAGCCGCCATGGTGGAGCAATGAGCTGAGTATTCTAAGAAGACAGGTAAAAGAAATGTTTAAAATCGCAAAGACCGCGGAAAGCGAAGCGTGTCGGGACGAGTACAGGGATCTACTGAGGATCTACAAGCGTGAAATTACCAGGGCGAAGAGAAACTCATGGAAAAGTTTCTGTACGGACATAGAGTGCTCCAGTGAAACAGCACGGTTGAAAAAAGTCCTAGCAAAGGGAAACATAGTCCAGGGACTAATAAAGAAAGAGAACGGGGAATGGTCACGTGATAGTGAGGAATCCCTTGAGGTGCTTCTCGATACACATTTCCCATCGGGAGACGGTTTAGAAGAACCAGCAGACATCACTCACACTTCGATCACGGAGCTAGTGGTGCCGGGCTTGGTGACCGATACCAAGATCGAGTGGGCAGTGAAGACGTTTTCTAAGTTTAAATCGCCGGGCCCAGATGGTATATTCCCGGCCATGCTACAATTCTCAAGTAGGGCGGTCGTGGAATGGCTTAAAATAATATTCGATGGGTGCATAAGACTGAATCATGTTCCGCACTCTTGGAGAACTGCTCGTGTAGCTTTTCTACCAAAGGCGGGGAAGATCGGTCACGTGTATCCCAAAGACTATAGACCCATTAGCTTAACATCATTTCTGCTCAAAACCTTTGAGAGGCTGATAGATGTGTACATAAAGTCCAACGTGGATGGAAAGCTGCTCTCCACAACACAGCATGCGTACACCAAAGGCAAGTCGGTAGACACCGCATTGCATAGGGTGGTAATAAGCATAGAGAAATCCCTGGAATATAAGGAGTATGCTCTAGGAGTCTTCTTGGACATTGCCGGGGCTTTCAATAATGTTGCAAAATGGGCGATTATGGATGGTCTTAATTACATTAAAGTACATCCTGCCTTAATCAGATGGATCGGCTGCATGTTAAATTGCAGAAAGATTACATCACAATGGGGATTGTACGAGGCCACGAAATCAGTGGACAGGGGCACGCCGCAGGGAGGGGTGCTATCACCTCTGCTGTGGACACTGGTCATCAACCAACTGCTCAGGCAATTCGATGAGGGACCCGTAAAACTTACGGCTTACGCAGATGACGTTGCAATTGTCATAAGTGGAAAATGCCTTCCAACGATTAGTTCTTTGATGGATCGGGCGCTTCGGGATATTCATACCTGGGCATCTAATGTCGGCCTGAAAGTCAATGCGGAGAAGACGGATATGGTCTTGTTTACAAAGAGGTACAAGGTCCCAAATTGGACCAGGCCTAAGTTAGGAGCGGTGACCTTACAGAAGAAACCTTGCACAAAATATCTAGGAATCATCCTAGACAGTAAGCTGTCATGGAAGCTCAACGTGGAGTAGAGGGTCAAGAAGGCCTCAACGGCACTCTATGCATGTAAAAGAATGCTGGGGTGTACGTGGGGCCTATCGCCCTCTCTTTCTCATTGGGTTTTTACAGCGATTGTAAGCCCTATTCTATACTATGGAGTTCTTGTTTGGTGGAAAGCCACACAAAAAACAACATACCTCAAAAAATTAGAGGGGGTATGCAGACTATCGATGCTTTGCATTACGGGAGCCCTGAAAACAACCCCGACGGCTGCACTGTATGCCATTCTGCACATTCCACCTGTAGACCTGGTAGCAAAGAACAAAGCATTAACGACCGCAACCATGCTCGGTGCTTCGGGGCAGCTTGAGCGCCGACCATATGGCCATAGTAGTATAGCGTCCTCAGTCACAAGACGAACAGACTACATGATTCCCTACCTGCACTTTGAGGGAGATCTTAAGGCCACAATAGAGGTGGACGGTTGGCGCAAGGGTGCGCAAATGGCGGACGAGGCGATACATGTGTACACCGATGGTTCCAAAATAGTGGAAGGAGTAGGGTCTGCGGTATACTGCGCTGATCCCGAATTAAGCAGATCCTACAGGCTGCCGGATTACTGTAGCGTTTTCCAAGCGGAAATATTAGCCGTAACCAAAGCAGTAGAAACCTTGGAAGAGAATATCTTAAGCTGCAACCGTGTTAACTTTTATATTGACAGTCAAGCAGCAATTAAGGCAATAATCTCGCATAGCACAGCATCTAAATGCGTGTTAGAGTGTAAGCAGTCTCTGGAGAGAATCGGGACAGGGAGAAGCATACATCTATATTGGGTCCCAGGGCATATGGGAATAGATGGGAATGAAAAAGCGGACGAATTAGCTAAAAAGGGCGCATCCCTTGAAGCTTGCTCCGTAGACGTCCCAATTAGATTGGGCAAGATTAAGCGAAGGCGAGAGGTGCACATGATCGACCAAGCAGAAAAGGCGTGGGTTCAAGCGCGGGGCTGTAAAGTGTCGAAGATTATGTGTAGGTCTTACAACCTTAGACTAACACAGTTGCTTCTATCATTAAAAAGAGAGGACTGTAGACTCATGACGGGTATTCTGACTGGACACTGCCTTCTGGCGTCACATGCCTTTAAATTAGGCTTGGTCAGTGATAGCAGGTGTAGGAAGTGCGGGTTGGAGGAGGAAACGATCGAGCACGTTCTGTACTCGTGCCCTGCACTTGCCAGGCTAAGACTCCAGTTATTAGGAGTGATACAGCTGTCAGATCTAGAAGCAGCAAGTGGCTTAAGTCCTAGGAAGCTTCTAGTATTTGCCAAGAGGACGGAGTTATTTTATAACATAGGTCCTGGTTTTTGATAGGGTTTTTCAGTTTGGTCGTTAAAACAAACTTCTGGTAACACTACGGACTCAATCAGTCTATGTGAGGTCCTCATGGACCGGCCAGTTCAACCTACCTACCTACCGGGCTAAAGGTTAGCATGCTTAAAATACGTAAGTCGTTTTGTTCAAAATAATTGGAGTAGATAACTCAGCAGTTGTTTGCATCAGAGTGACAATTTTTGAGATAGTTATTAAAACTGTTTAAAGGTTGTCAAACGTTGTCTCTCGTTGTATATCCTTTCTTTCCAGAGTTAAATTGATAAATACCGTGTACGAATTTGTTTAACCCATTTGTTTTGGTTACTCGACGGCTCCGTTCTCGTGTAGCCTACATATTGCGTTTTTTTTTAATTTGCCTACCGGGCTAAAGGTTAGCATGCTTAAAATACTTAAGTCGTTTTGTTCAACAAATTTGAGTAGATAACTCCGCAGCTGTTTGCATCAGAGCGACAATTTTTGAGATAGTTATTAAAACTGTTTAAAGGTTGCCAAACGTTGTTTCTCGTTGTATATCCTTTAATTCTAGAGTTAAATTGATAAATACCGTGTACGAATTTGTTTAACCCATTTGTTTTGGTTACTCGACGGCTCCGTTCTCGTGTAGGCTACATATTGCGTTTTTTTGTTTAATTTGCTTACCGGGCTAAAGGTTAGCATGCTTAAAATACGTAAGTCGTTTTGTTCAACAACTTTGAGTAGATAACTCAGCAGTTGTTTGCATCAGAGCGACAATTTTTGAGATAGTTATTAAAACTGTTTAAAGGTTGTGAAACGTTGTTTCTCGTTGTATATCCTTTAATTCTAGAGTTAAATTGATAAATACCGTGTACGAATTTGTTTAACCCATTTGTTTTGGTTACTCGACGGCTCCGTTCTCGTGTAGGCTACATATTGCGTTTTTTTGTTTAATTTGCTTACCGGGCTAAAGGTTAGCATGCTTAAAATACGTAAGTCGTTTTGTTCAACAAATTTGAGTAGATAACTCAGCAGTTGTTTGTATCAGAGCGACAATTTTTGAGATAGTTATTAAAACTGTTTAAAGGTTGTCAAACGTTGTTTCTCGTTGTATATCCTTTAATTCTAGAGTTAAATTGATAAATACCGTGTACGAATTTGTTTAACCCATTTGTTTTGGTTACTCGACGGCTCCGTTCTCGTGTAGGCTACATATTGCGTTTTTTTGTTTAATTTGCTTACCGGGCTAAAGGTTAGCATGCTTAAAATACGTAAGTCGTTTTGTTCAACAACTTTGAGTAGATAACTCAGCAGTTGTTTGCATCAGAGCGACAATTTTTGAGATAGTTATTAAAACTGTTTAAAGGTTGTGAAACGTTGTTTCTCGTTGTATATCCTTTAATTCTAGAGTTAAATTGATAAATACCGTGTACGAATTTGTTTAACCCATTTGTTTTGGTTACTCGACGGCTCCGTTCTCGTGTAGCCTACATATTGCGTTTTTCTTTAATTTGCTTACCGGGCTAAAGGTTAGCATGCTTAAAATACGTAAGTCGTTTTGTTCAACAAATTTGAGTAGATAACTCAGCAGTTGTTTGCATCAGAGCGACAATTTTTGAGATAGTTATTAAAACTGTTTAAAGGTTGTGAAACGTTGTTTCTCGTTGTATATCCTTTAATTCTAGAGTTAAATTGATAAATACCGTGTACGAATTTGTTTAACCCATTTGTTTTGGTTACTCGGCGGCTCCGTTCTCGTGTAGTCTACATATTGCGTTTTTCTTTAATTTGCTTACCGGGCTAAAGGTTAGCATGCTTAAAATACGTAAGTCGTTTTGGTCAACAAATTTGAGTAGATAACTCAGCAGTTGTTTGCATCAGAGCGAAAATTTTTGAGATAGTTATTAAAACTGTTTAAAGGTTGTCAAACGTTGTTTCTCGTTGTATATCCTTTAATTCTAGAGTTAAATTGATAAATACCGTGTACGAATTTGTTTAACACATTTGTTTTGGTTACTCGACGGCTCCGTTCTCGTGTAGACTACATATTGCGTTTTTTTTTAATTTGCTTCCCGGGCTAAAGGTTGGCATGCTTAAAATACGTAAGTCGTTTTGTTCAAACTCAGCAGTTGTTTGCCTACATATTGCGTTTTTTTTAAATTTGCTTACCGGGCTAAAGGTTAGCATGCCTAAAATACGTAAGTCGGGTTGTTTAACAAATTTGAGTATATAACTCAGCAGTTGTTTGCATCAGAGCGACAATTTTTGAGATAGTTATTAAAACTGTTTAAAGGTTGTCAAACGTTGTTTCTCGTTGTATATCCTTTAATTCTAGAGTTAAATTGATAAATACCATGTACGAATTTGTTTAACCCATTTGTTTTGGTTACTCGACGGCTCCGTTCTCGAGTAGCCTACATATTGCGTTTTTTTTAATTTGATAACCGGGCTAAAGGTTAGCATGCTTAAAATACGTAAGCCGTTTTGTTCAACAAATTTGAGTATATTACTCAGCAGTTGTTTGCATCAGAGCGACAATTTTTGAGATAGTTATTAAAACTGTTTAAAGGTTGTCAAACGTTGTTTCTCGTTGTATATCCTTTAATTCTAGAGTTAATTTGATACATACCGTGTACGAATTTGTTTAACCCATTTGTTTTGGTTACTCGACGGCTCCGTTCTCGTGTAGCCTACATATTGCGTTTTTTTTTTTAATTTGCTTACCGGGCTAAAGGCTAGCATGCTTAAAATGCGTAAGCCGTTTTGTTCAACAAATTTGAGTAGATAACTCGGCAGTTGTTTGCATCAGAGCGACAATTTTTGAGATAGTTATTAAAACTGTTTAAAGGTTGTCAAACGTTGTTTCTCGTTGTATATCTTTTAATTCTAGAGTTAAATTGATAAATACCGTGTACGAATTTGTTAACCCATTTGTTTTGGTTACCCGACGGCTCCGTTCTCGTGTAGCCTACATATTGCGTTTTTTTTTTTAATTTGCTTACCGGGCTAAAGGTTAGCATGCTTAAAATACGTAAGTCGTTTTGTTCAACAAATTTGAGTAGATAACTCAGAAGTTGTTTGCATCAGAGCAACAATTTTTGAGATAGTTATTAAAACTGTTTAAAGGTTGTCAAACGTTGTTTCTCGTTGTATATCCTTTATTTCTAGAGTTAAATTGATAAATACCCTGTACGAATTTGTTTAACCCATTTGTTTTGGTTACTCGCCGGCTCCGTTCTCGTGTAGCCTACATATTGCGTTTTTTTTAATTTGATAACCGGGCTAAAGGTTAGCATGCTTAAAATACGTAAGCCGTTTTGTTCAACAAATTTGAGTATATTACTCAGCAGTTGTTTGCATCAGAGCGACAATTTTTGAGATAGTTATTAAAACTGTTTAAAGGTTGTCAAACGTTGTTTCTCTTGTATATCCTTTAATTCTAGAGTTAAGTTGATAAATACCGTGTACGAATTGTTTAACCCATTTGTTTTGGTTACTCGACGGCTCCGTTCTCGTGTAGCCTACATATTTCGTTTTTTTTTTAATTTGCTTACCGGGCTAAAGGTTAGCATGCTTAAAATACGTAAGTCATTTTGTTGAACAAATTTGAGTAGATAACTCAGCAGTTGTTTGCATCAGAGCGACAATTTTTGAGATAGTTATTAAAACTGTTTAAAGGTTGTCAAACGTTGTTTCTCGTTGTATATCCTTTAATTCTAGAGTTAAATTGATAAATACCGTGTACGAATTTGTTTAACCCATTTGTTTTGGTTACTCGACGGCTCCGTTCTCGTGTAGCCTACATATTGCGTTTTTTTTTAATTTTCTTCCCGGGCTAAAGGTTGGCATGCTTAAAATACGTAAGTCGTTTTGTTCAAACTCAGCAGTTGTTTGCATCAGAGCGACAATTTTTGAGATAGTTATTAAAACTGTTTAAAGGTTGTCAAACGTTGTTTCTCGTTGTATATCCTTTAATTCTAGAGTTAAATTGATAAATACCGTGTACGAATTTGTTTAACCCATTTGTATTGGTTACTCGACGGCTCCGTTCTCGTGTAGCCTACATATTGCGTGTTTTTTTTTAATTTGCTTACCGCGCTAAAGGTTAGCATGCTTAAAATACGTAAGTCGTTTTGTTCAACAAATTTGAGTAGATAACTCAGCAGTTGTTTGCATCAGAGCGACAATTGTGGAGATAGTTATTAAAACTGTTTAAAGGTTGTCAAATGTTGTTTCTCGTTGTATATCCTTTAATTCTAGAGTTAAATTGATACATACCGTGTACGAATTTGTTTAACCCATTTGTTTTGGTTACTCGACGGCTCCGTTCTCGTGTAGCCTACATATTGCGTTTTTTTTTTTAATTTGCTTACCGGGCTAAAGGTTAGCATGCTTAAAATACGTAAGTCGGATTGTTTAACAAATTTGAGTATATAACTCAGCAGTTGTTTGCATCAGAGCGACAATTTTTGAGATAGTTATTAAAACTGTTTAAAGGTTGTCAAACGTTGTTTCTCGTTGTATATCCTTTAATTCTAGAGTTAAATTGATAAATACCATGTACGAATTTGTTTAACCCATTTGTTTTGGTTACTCGACGGCTCCGTTCTCGTGTAGCCTACATATTGCGTTTTTCTTTAATTTGCTTACCGGGCTAAAGGTTAGCATGCTTAAAATATGTAAGTCGTTTTGTTCAACAAATTTGAGTAGATAACTCAGTAGTTGTTTGCATCAGAGCGACAATTTTTGAGATAGTTATTAAAACTGTTTAAAGGTTGTGAAACGTTGTTTCTCGTTGTATATCCTTTAATTCTAGAGTTAAATTGATAAATACCGTGTACGAATTTGTTTAACCCATTTGTTTTGGTTACTCGGCGGCTCCGTTCTCGTGTAGTCTACATATTGCGTTTTTCTTTAATTTGCTTACCGGGCTAAAGGTTAGCATGCTTAAAATACGTAAGTCGTTTTGGTCAACAAATTTGAGTAGATAACTTAGCAGTTGTTTGCATCAGAGCGAAAATTTTTGAGATAGTTATTAAAACTGTTTAAAGGTTGTCAAACGTTGTTTCTCGTTGAATATCCTTTAATTCTAGAGTTAAATTGATAAATACCGTGTACGAATTTGTTTAACACATTTGTTTTGGTTACTCGACGGCTCCGTTCTCGTGTAGACTACATATTGCGTTTTTTTTTAATTTGCTTACCGGGCTAAATGTTAGCATGCTTAAAATACGTAAGTCGGATTGCTCAACAAATTTGAGTATATAACTCAGCAGTTGTTTGCATCAGAGCGACAATTTTTGAGATAGTTATTAAAACTGTTTAAAGGTTCTGAAACGTTTTTTCTCGTTGTATATCCTTTAATTCTAGAGTTAAATTGATAAATACCGTGTACGAATTTGTTTAACCCATTTGTTTTGGTTACTCGACGGCTCCGTTCTCGTGTAGGCTACATATTGCGTTTTTTTTTAATTTGCTTACCGGGCTAAAGGTTAGCATGCTTAAAATACGTAAGTCGTTTTGTTCAACAACTTTGAGTAGATAACTCAGCAGTTATTTGCATCAGAGCGACAATTTTTGAGAAAGTTATTAAAACTGTTTAAAGGTTGTCAAACGTTGTTTCTCGTTGTATATCCTTTAATTCTAGAGTTAAATTGATAAATACCGTGTACGAATTTGTTTAACCCATTTGTTTTGGTTAATCGACGGCTCCGTTCTCGTGTAGCCTACATATTGCGTTTTTTTTTTAAATTTGCTTACCGGGCTAAAGGTTAGCATGCCTAAAATACGTAAGTCGGATTGTTTAACAAATTTGAGTATATAACTCAGCAGTTGTTTGCATCAGAGCGACAATTTTTGAGATAGTTATTAAAACTGTTTAAAGGTTGTCAAACGTTGTTTCTCGTTGTATATCCTTTAATTCTAGAGTTAAATTGATAAATACCATGTACGAATTTGTTTAACCCATTTGTTTTGGTTACTCGACGGCTCCGTTCTCGAGTAGCCTACATATTGCGTTTTTTTTAATTTGATAACCGGGCTAAAGGTTAGCTTGCTTAAAATACGTAAGCCGTTTTGTTCAACAAATTTGAGTATATTACTCAGCAGTTGTTTGCATCAGAGCGACAATTTTTGAGATAGTTATTAAAACTGTTTAAAGGTTGTCAAACGTTGTTTCTCGTTGTATATCCTTTAATTCTAGAGTTAATTTGATACATACCGTGTACGAATTTGTTTAACCCATTTGTTTTGGTTACTCGACGGCTCCGTTCTCGTGTAGCCTACATATTGCGTTTTTTTTTTTAATTTGCTTACCGGGCTAAAGGTTAGCATGCTTAAAATACGTAAGTCGGATTGCTCAACAAATTTGAGTATATAACTCAGCAGTTGTTTGCATCAGAGCGACAATTTTTGAGATAGTTATTAAAACTGTTTAAAGGTTGTGAAACGTTGTTTCTCGTTGTATATCCTTTAATTCTAGAGTTAAATTGATAAATACCGTGTACGAATATGTTTAACCCATTTGTTTTGGTTACTCGACGGCTCCGTTCTCGTGTAGCCTACATATTGCGTGTTTTTTTTTAATTTGCTTACCGCGCTAAAGGTTAGCATGCTTAAAATACGTAAGTCGTTTTGTTCAACAAATTTGAGTAGATAACTCAGCAGTTGTTTGCATCAGAGCGACAATTTTTGAGATAGTTATTAAAACTGTTTAAAGGTTGTCAAACTTTGTTTCTCGTTGTATATCCTTTAATTCTAGAGTTAAATTGATACATACCGTGTACGAATTTGTTTAACCCATTTGTTTTGGTTACTCGACGGCTCCATTCTCGTGTAGCCTACATATTGCGTTTTTTTTTTTAATTTGCTTACCGGGCTAAAGGTTAGCATGCTTAAAATACGTAAGTCGGATTGTTTAACAAATTTGAGTATATAACTCAGCAGTTGTTTGCATCAGAGCGACAATTTTTGAGATAGTTATTAAAACTGTTTAAAGGTTGTCAAACGTTGTTTCTCGTTGTATATCCTTTAATTCTAGAGTTAAATTAATAAATACCATGTACGAATTTGTTTAACCCATTTGTTTTGGTTACTCGACGGCTCCGTTCTCGAGTAGCCTACATATTGCGTTTTTTTTTAATTTGATAACCGGGCTAAAGGTTAGCATGCTTAAAATACGTAAGTCGTTTTGTTCAACAAATTTGAGTAGATAACTCAGCAGTTGTTTGCATCAGAGCGACAATTGTTGAGATAGTTATTAAAACTGTTTAAAGGTTGTCAAAGGTTGTTTCTCGTTGTATATCCTTTAATTCTAGAGTTAAATTGATACATACCGTGTACGAATTTGTTTAACCCATTTGTTTTGGTTACTCGACGTCTCCGTTCTCGTGTAGCCTACATATTGCGTTTTTTTTTAAATTTGCTTACCGGGCTAAAGGTTAGCATGCCTAAAATACGTAAGTCGTTTTGTTCAACAAATTTGAGTAGATAACTCAGCAGTTGTTTGCATCAGAGCAACAATTTTTGAGATAGTTATTAAAACTGTTTAAAGGTTGTCAAACGTTGTTTCTCGTTGTATATCCTTTAATTCTAGAGTTAATTTGATACATACCGTGTACGAATTTGTTTAACCCATTTGTTTTGGTTACTCGACGGCTCCGTTCTCGTGTAGCCTACATATTGCGTTTTTTTTTTAATTTGCTTACCGGGCTAAAGGTTAGCATGCTTAAAATGCGTAAGCCGTTTTGTTCAACAAATTTGAGTAGATAACTCGGCAGTTGTTTGCATCAGAGCGACAATTTTTGAGATAGTTATTAAAACTGTTTAAAGGTTGTCAAACGTTGTTTCTCGTTGTATATCTTTTAATTCTAGAGTTAAATTGATAAATACCGTGTACGAATTTGTTAACCCATTTGTTTTGGTTACCCGACGGCTCCGTTCTCGTGTAGCCTACATATTGCGTTTTTTTTTTAATTTGCTTACCGGGCTAAAGGTTAGCATGCTTAAAATACGTAAGTCGTTTTGTTCAACAAATTTGAGTAGATAACTCAGCAGTTGTTTGCATCAGAGCAACAATTTTTGAGATAGTTATTAAAACTGTTTAAAGGTTGTCAAACGTTGTTTCTCGTTGTATATCCTTTATTTCTAGAGTTAAATTGATAAATACCCTGTACGAATTTGTTTAACCCATTTGTTTTGGTTACTCGCCGGCTCCGTTCTCGTGTAGCCTACATATTGCGTTTTTTTAATTTGCTTACCGGGCTAAAGGTTAGCATGTTTAAAATACGCAAGTCGTTTTGTTCAACAAATTTGAGTAAATAAGTCAGCAGTTGTTTGCATCAGAGCGACAATTTTTGAGATAGTTATTAAAACTGTTTAAAGGTTGTCAAACGTTGTTTCTCTTGTATATCCTTTAATTCTAGAGTTAAATTGATAAATACCGTGTACGAATTTGTTTAACCCATTTGTTTTGGTTACTCGACGGCTCCGTTCTCGTGTAGCCTACATATTGCGTTTTTTTTTTAATTTTCTTCCCGGGCTAAAGGTTGGCATGCTTAAAATACGTAAGTCGTTTTGTTCAAACTCAGCAGTTGTTTGCATCAGAGCGACAATTTTTGAGATAGTTATTAAAACTGTTTAAAGGTTGTCAAACGTTGTTTCTCGTTGTATATCCTTTAATTCTAGAGTTAAATTGATAAATACCGTGTACGAATTTGTTTAACCCATT